>NW_028297110.1:7477007-7723819 GCF_055798465.1 Pogonomyrmex barbatus | reverse complement strand
GGCGGTGATTTGCTGTGCGTGACAAATAATGAATAGATAGAGATATAAGTGCATTCGCACGCGCAAAACAGCTCCCCAATGTCGCATATATTTGTAAATCACGGTGTCGGTAATGAAATATTTATATCACGCGCGTGTTATTTCCGTTTAAGTGCAGCTTCGTAATTCCCGAGCCTTAGACTGCGCGACGGCGCAAAGAAAAAGCCAGTGCCACTCGGAACGCGCTAAAAATAAGCAAACAGCAATAATATTTATTGATATTCTTGCCATAACACTTATTAATATTCCTTATCGAGGTAATTCAGTGTTCTATTCCCGTTCTATTTCCGTTTAAAAATATCAAAATCACTTAGTATCACGTTAATAGTATGATAATTCTCGCGATTTCTCGAGACAGTTGAGAAATTCATGTATGAAAACATTTCTTACATAATAGAACATGTATTTTAAAAATTCAATTTACATTCATGTGCATTTGTTTTAAATATATTCATTCCAAATATTCAAGAAAATAAATATCAAAAGAGCACTTGGAAAAACTTGAAAAAAGGAAAGAAAGATTTATGAAACAATTAAAAAGATCCCTAAATAAAAAGAAATTTTCTTGGAACGAATTTATATTATATCATAAAACAGATTTGTATTAATTACTCAAATATTTTTTATTTATCATTAAAGGTAGAACTGTTCTGACTTGCAGTTTCTAAATAATAATAGAAAAAAGAAAAAAAGAAGCCAAAAATAAGCGTTATCGATTTAATGACGAACGACAAGCAATAAACTCCCACAATGAACGATCTCGTAATAGGGTAAATCCGGTATTTACGCCGCAGAAGTCAGAAAAAATAGAAGGAGTGAGAATAACTTGCACGCAACTATTCTACGTTATATATTTTTATGTTATGTTAGTATTGAGTTGCGATTTCGACTTTTTATTATTAATATTAACAAAACCATTATGAGTTGAATCGAGTTGTCAATGTAATAAGTAGTCAGTATTACAATTTCTTACGTAAAATAACTGAAAAGTTTAGTGATTATTTCATGAGAATATAGAGGGATGATGAAGGAGTATCAGCAAAATATAAATGCTTAGTTGTTTTATTTTCTTATTCAGCTTAATGTCTTCCATCTGTTTGAGATATACAGCATTTTTAACATGTAGGTTTTATACCGCGATACATAGACACTTTGTTAATTTGTGTCTATGTAGAGTATCTACTTGTATACTATTTACACAGTTTAATCTTTTCAATATCTGCATTTGCAACAATATGCAAAAAATGTTAAAAATTCATAAAATAATAATAATAGATTATTAATAATAATACTCTAGACCGAATTCTTGGACATAAGAAAATCTTGAAAACTGTCACAGATTTATGAAATCAAAATGTTATTATAAAAAAAGCTGCTTTAGAAATTAAATTAGATATTATAGATTTAAAATTGTTATATGTGTCATATGTGTAAACCGTATGTTTTTACTCATATTTAGATGCAACGAATTTATTTTGATAATAAAAAAAGATTATGCATTGTAATATATTTTATATGTAATTTTTATATGTAATTTTCATTTATACTATAACTGTTATAATTTGTTATAATTTCTATTTCTTAATAAGCTTTGTAAACACATTTGAAAAGTTATTGTGTCACTTTACGTCTTATTTATAAGCATTATTTATAACTTTTTATACAAATTCTTGTATATCCTATCCTATATCCAAACTCTATAATAATATATGTGGCAAAAATGCAAGAATTTTGAAAGTTTTATGTTATATAAAAAATAAACATTATTTCTAATTTTTTATAATAATAGACAATGTAAAATTTATATTAATCTAATTTATTTGTTTTAAGTAAATGATAAATTAAATTTTGATAAATTAAGTTTTTTGATAAGCGTAAATGTATATCTAACTATCCAACTATAAAAATTTCATCAATCGTTAGAAACGGGAGCATCCAAGTCACGCTTTTTCTCGTTACGTTTCCATCATCTCAGTCAATCAGGGAACCAACCAGTCAGCCAACTTGACGACAATGACAACAGCGATGATGATGACGTCCTTACGTAACCCGCTCGAATTCGAACGCGTGATAGCGGTTATCAGATGATATACCCCGCCTATCAGCATCTGCATCTCTCTCGTGACACGGCCGTATTAAAAATTACCGAGCGATTATGCAAGCCATACGGCGGCGCGACGCGACACGGTTCTTACGAGCAACGAGGCTAAGTTTAGAGCGCGACGATACGGTCGCCATCGTCGTCGCCGTCGTCGTCGCCTTCGCACGTCCGACACTTGTTGGATAACGAAATCACGAACGTGCGCGCGCGCGCGCGCGTTCAACTACTTCGAGGACGCGGGACCGACACGAGAGCGACCGCGGCTCTCCTCGTATCGCAAGCATAATCGCCATCGGTATGCACGAGATACTTTCCGTTCAGCAGGTAACGTCTGCTTATTTTCGTTCATATACCGGTGTCTCAGATAAGAAAATTTCAGAGATAATAGAAATATTGTATACAGGGTGTTCCGTAAGACGAAATCACTTGGGAGATAAATAAGGACTCAAAATGAGAAAGAAAGTTGATACGAACGTCCGATTCGTTGCTCTCAAGTTATCGTCATTTTTACATTGAAATTTGTGAAAATTGAAGGATGGTCTTTATGAGTTTTATAATATAATTAAAGTCAAATAAAAGGGCTGCTTTTAGTACTACACAGGATAATATAGGAGATACAGCCCGCTTAGCATCTCTTGGCGGAGATCAGGACTCCACAGTTGTGTGTCCTGAATAGTGCTAAAGCAGCCCGCAACTTCTATTTGCCTTTAATTATATTATAAAGCCTCCTAAAGACCATCTCTCCTTTCAACTTTAACATAAAAATTCGAAAGCAAAGCAATTTGAAATTTCAATATAAAAATAGCGATAACTTAAAAACAATACATTTCCGAATCTACATTTATATCAATTTTTTTCTTGTTTTTGAATTTCTAATCACTTCCCGAGCGATTGATCTCCACTTTTGAAACACCCTGTATATATCATTTTTTTTCTCTACTGAAATTATCCATTATAGTATTAACGTATGCTATTAAATTAAGTTTTTAGCATACTGATCTTACATGGTACACCACAAAAAATTTTAATTATAGATTTAAGAATAGAATTTGTAGAAGTTAATACGAGGTATACATCATAGTTTCGTTCTGCTGATTTTGTATTCAGAGAACGGCCGGCGGGAGAACGTGCGAATCTCCGACTTCGGCGCGAGCGGATATGCGGTTCTCGACACCGAAAAAAGTCTTTCACGCCGCGTCTCGCCCGCGCCTCTTCTTGTCACCGAGAAGAGAAACCACCTTTTCGTCTTCGCATTCTCGCGAAGCCTCCATGAACGAGATTATGTCTGCGGTTGACTTTGACCCCGGGGAGACGTCGAGCGCGCGGACGTCACGAAGGCGCGATTGGCGATGTCGTGGAGGAAAAGAGAAAGCGAGAGGCGAGATAAAGAGGCAAGCGGAGGCGCGCGTGAGCGAACGAGCGTGTGAGCGCGTGTGCACGACGGAATTGCGACGTGCGAATCAGCCTGAGAGTCGTGCCCCTCGCGTCGCACGCGACGATTGGTCCACCACTTCGTGTGTGTCCCCGTCGCCGTTGCCGCCGCCGTCGTCGTCGTCGTCGTCGTCGTCGTCGTCGTCGTCGTCGTCGTCGTCGTCGTCGTCGTCGTCGTCGTCGCCGTCGTCGCCGTCGTCGTCGTCGCCGTCGTCGCCGTCGTCGTCGTCGTCGTCGTCGGTTGCTGCTGCTGCTGCTGCTGTAGTAGCAGTCAACATACTGCGCACCAACGTCGGGCACGTTACGTACAGTCTTGGCAAGTAGTTCGACTACTCGCGCGACTGACGCGAAGTTGCATGCCAGCTCTCGTGACTACTGCTAATTAAGGAAGACGATCGGAATGTTCCTTATGCATAAAAACCGGAGAAGAATTCGGACATGATACACGAATTACCATTTCACATCCTGAACCACGAACGATTTTTTTTTAATCTCTTTACATAAAAATAACACAAATTAAAATGAAATTAAAATGAAAAATAACACGATATAATTAAAAAAAAGAAAAAAAAACGAAACACGGAAGACATATAATGATATAGTGATATTTTATATAACTAAAAACATATGATTTTAAGACAAACATAAACATTATAAAAAAGAACACAAACATTATAAAAAGAAATCTAAAAAACATAGATACATCTCAATCAGGAATAAAAAGATTGTAAATAATATACGGTTTGTTTTTAACTTTCAAAATTTTGCAAATTACTGACGTTGCAAATATGACCAGTTCTAAATAAAAAAAAGATGCAAAATAATTCAGATTACCTCATTATAAATAAGAAATTTGTGTATAATGAAATATGAAGAACTAAATATACGGTAATCGAGTTTGTGGGCTGCATCTACATCTGTAGCACTTAGGCGCTCGTACGTGCGAATGCAGCGAGATAACGTAATTGCGCATTCTGTGCCCGCAAACGCTTCCCGCGCGAAAAGAAATATGCAATGAGGAAATGCGCCTTCTCTGCGCCTTTCCTGTCTACTCCTGTCCTCCGCGGTGGCGCCTCATTGTTTACGCCTCCTCCGCATCTTGAGTTCATTTATTATCCGCGCGAATAACAAATCGCTAATATTTGTCGCGTGTAGACCCGTGCGCGTTTAATGCGCCGAACGCGTGTCGAGGATGATGTCGATTTATGTAGCCTAGAGTGCCCTAAGTGTTTATTGTCTCATTATACACCTGTTCTTCGCTTCGATTAATCTACTACGTTCTTTCTTCCGACAATTTTTTTTTGTATCGCCCCAAAGAATAAGTTTTTACATTTTTGATACCTGAATAAGAATATAAACTACACGTATGTGTATTTTATATATATATATATATATATATATATATATATATATATATACAAAGGGGAATAAAAAAAAGATCTTTGAATAATTACTGCAATAGTTTAGCAGGGAAACAAAATTATTTTCCAACGCAATTGTCTATACGAATGAGGAAAACGGATGAGACACTTCATATCGGTAATTTGCTCTCTGCGATATGAATCAAGATAAACGATTCTTTTGATTAAGCTCGCGATTTTTTATTTGATATGTTTCAATAAGTGTAGATTCAGAAATCTAAGATTTGATATTATTCAATGATATATTTATATGATAAAGAAAGATTTCCCACCACACACAGATGCAGAACTTTATGTTACTGTTTGTCTTTACATTGTCATATCTAATTAGCTTAAAATTGTAATTTTATGACTTTATCTTGGATAAATAATATTTATAATAGTAATATAAAAAACAATATATATAGTTATCTAAAAAAATAATATACATAAATAATTTTTTATTCACACATTTCAAACTAATAAAAATTATATCTTTTCTCTCTTCATGAATTTTTTCTAGTATGAGTATATCAATTCCGTTAATTATTTGTTAGCGGCGTTAAACTTATAAATATTAGTTTCCTTACACACGGGTTTATTCGGGTTTACAAAAGGTGAACTTTTCAAAATCGATCAGCTAAAAGAGCTTGTAGCAAGTGACATCTCCCAGAACACGGTAAAATCGCATGATGCGATAAGCGCAACGCAGACATCCCAAAATCAACATTTAACCATGTTTGTACAGTTGTTTCTTGCACTGCGAAACCACTTTTACATTGTGTATACAAAACTTCTTTTTTTCCATTGAAAAGTTGTTAAATGAGAACACAAGAGATCGCAAAGAAATTGAAACTTCTCGTCTCGCTAGCAGACAGTTAGTCATCAAGGAGGAGACAATAATTTATTTATTTTGACATCACGCTACGTATCTAAAGAGATCCAGTAATGCTTTTAAGATCAGACAGATCCCATCAAAATCAGAAAAACTTCGAAGAAAAACGAAAGAGTAAGAAAAGTCAATCGAAATCTAACGCCGACCGTGATATCTTTGAGAAGTTTTATTTTACATGACTGCTAATATACAATTCAGCAAATTGCAACGCAAAATATGTTCATTGATTTCATTTTGCACATCAAGACATTCAATAAGACAAAATTATTATGGAATATTATTAAATGAGAGAGAGAAAGGGAGGGAAGAGAGAGAGAGAAATTTCGTAATACATACAATTACATTATTTGTCAATTGTTATTGATGAAATAAAACAAAGGTAATTTATAATTCATGATACAGATGAGATTCTGATGGTCATTAAACTTCATACTTCCGTTTAATAAATAAACTTTCCAATATTGAACAACGAAATCATTTAACTATTTCTATCATACGAATTCGTTTGATATCGTTTTTTTCAATTCTAATTCAATTTTAAACTTATATTAGTTCGCCTGAAAGACATAAAAATAAAAGCCAGTCAAACATAATTTTTGAAAAATAAAAAATGTTTTAAAAATAAAAACTTATAACTACATAATTATATTATATACTATATAATTAGATACTATAATATATTTATTCGCGTAAAAAACCATACGCCTTATGATAAATCTTCCAAATGTATAATTACTCCGTACGCTTAATCTTAATCGTATTAAGATTCAGTTAAATTTTCCAACTATTCAGGAAGGTTATTATCCCATTATCCTTTTACGCAGATTTGCATCAAAAATTTAAAAACTCACTTCAGCATCGATATTTTATCGTTGTACACTTTATTACATGCTCAAGAAATAAAACGATGTTCAAGCGAAATCTCGTTTCCAAAGTTCAGCTCGCCTCTTGAGATGATATCTCGATATTCTGAATATATGGATTTGCGACAGAACAATGTTCTCAATAATTCTTTCGCCAAAATTTGGCCAAAATTCCTTATCAGAATCTTTCGCGAAGTTTCTTCCTCAACTGCAGCGATATAGGGTTTCAATATGGTTTAGAGATAAGCGGATCTTCCGATTCGCCAATGTCTATTCTTTTTACAGAAACCAAAGCGAGTAAATAGACGAAAGTCGAAGATTTTTATTATGATGCACTTTGGTGGGATATTTAAATATAATTTGAATGGTCAGAATGAACTTGAAAGGTGTGTAGCTTATCGTTTACGAAAATGTTTAAAGACATATTCGATTTCATTGTTTTTCTTTCAATTTTCCTTTCAAGCAATATAAAACCATATAAACAATATAAAAAAATTTAACTGTCATTTTTTCATATTTTTCATTAAAATTAAAAATTCAATATAAGGCCATTTTTAAACGTAATTATATAATTGAGCGCTGAAGCATATCCTTCTGTTTATTATTAGGTATAAGTTGCAAATCACCCAAATACAAAAAAAAATAATTTCGCGTAAAGAAAACATCAAGCACAAAAGGTTAATTAATTAAATTAATTAATCTTTTGTATTTTCTGAACAGTCTACCTAGTCTAGTAAACCGATAATAGCTTTGTCCATATTAACGTCACTGTCGCTCACTCGAAAAATCATATGGGTACCATTCGTTTGCATAGTATATACGGGAGATGAGCAAAAAAAGAAACGAATGTATCTGGATATATATATATCCATTTTTTGAAACTGAAGATTCAACAGCACGGTAACATCTGAATGAAAAAGGGGAGTAGGAATGAAAGGATTCGGCTGATATTCAGCTCTTTTCATGTTCATCACATCCATTCGTTATCAAGTCCCACACCACAATTAGTGTAAAAAGTAACAATTTTTCGTAATTATCAAACTATATTCGTTCCCGTTACATATACTGTTTTATGCTAGAAAACATTTTATTGCAAGCAGCGCCAGATGTATTATATGTATTATTACACTATACTCAACTTCAAAATGGTGTTGTGCTATTATAAATTGTAATATTATAAATATTGTAAAAATATTATATCACACATCTAATATCTAATATATATGTATATGTTTTCTACGATATTTCAATGCGTTTGATTTTCACATTTTGCCTGATTTGCTAATTAATTATTAATTTAAATTTATTACTGAAAGTCTTCATCTACTCGTTTTTCTTCCAAAAGATAAAAGTATCCTAGGAGATGCAAGGAAAAATGTGTTTTTTTTTTGCGCCAGGTGAGAAACACAAGGAGAGGTTTAATTAGAATGACGCGGAAAGTGCATACAAGCCCTACGGTTATAATACCTCTCTCGCGGAAATACGCAAAATAGCAAAGGTGATTTTGCACACGTTTGCACGTCATTATATAAACTGCATTTATTCAAAATATTGCAGACTTCCCCCAGGCATTTTCCTTTTTTTTTCTCGATTTGCTCTTAAATGTACAACCGTGCGTAGAGAAACGACGCGTCGATCTCCAACATTATACACTTGTACTCATCATGATGAAAGGACGCATCGGAAAATTAATTAAGATGCAGTTCGTTCGTATGTTCCGTCTCGTACGCGACTATCTCGAGGAATAAATCGTGAAAATAGAAGGAGCAGGTTCTCAGATATCAATTGCACGACGTGTAATTCGAGCACGTGACACGTTTGTCTAGCTCCGATCTGACCACACGTGGCCATAGATATAATATTGCGCCAAGTAGACGATCCTTTATTAGTACAGCGGAATAAGACACGCCCATATCTTAGTGAAATGAGCTACAACTTTGAAAATTAACACATTATCATCATGGTTTTTGCATCGAGAGACTACTACAATTTTTAAAATTTTTTTAATTATTCTAAATATTATGTTTTCTTAAGTAATCCATTATCAATTGTTACCTTAATGCGTTGAGAAAACTTTAATAAAAAAGAATATTTTTAATTAACATTGAAATTTTTTACATGTAGGCTAATAAAAGAATAGTTTATTCTCAAGTTGAACTGTGATGCTAATCGGAGTTAGTTTACTATCTCATTCATAATAAAATTTTTCTATACATGTCAATAAAACTTTCATAAATGGTTATGTATATATGTAAATTAATACGATATTATTACACGATGTTGCCATTTATCAACTAAAAAGAGTTATTTTTACAAATGACAATAAAAACATACAATACTCGTATTATATCACAAATAACAGAATATGCAATAAATACTAAATAAAAATTTCGTGGAAATCAAAATAATTATTATTTTACATTGTCAAATAATTAAGCTTTTACAGCAAAAAAGATTCGTATTGGAAAATTTATCTTTCTCTACCTATCACACTCGCGCAAATTCTCGAAACACGTGTGCAACCATGTAATAACGAGCGTATCATCCAACGTATGGACAATGCGTGCGCTGCTGTTACGCGTTAGAGAAAAAGACAAAAGCTGTCGACATGGCACTCGGATCGGATCAAAAAAATTAGGGACACGTCGGGTGCAGGAACGACGAAGATGACGATGCTGGACATCGTTGCCGCGCGAGGAGGGAGAAGTTTGGAGGAGAAGGGCGATTAAATGGCACGAGAGGTCAGTGCCTCGAATCGGGGGCTGGGCCCCAATTGGTACAGATGCATCGTGGAAGTCTGAAACGTCGGAACGGGCCGTTCATGACGCTCGAGCATTCTCTCCTCCGACCACCACGCTTTTCCTTATCTTCATCGCAGTAACGATAAAATGAAGTTTCTACATTTGATAGAGATGGAGATTTATACGTGAAAATAAGCGAGAAGTAAATTTTTGCGTTAAGCGAGAACTTGAGAATTAAATCCTATTGATATAATGACATTTATAAAGTAGAATTTGCAGAGAGTGGCTTTTAAAAAAAGGTCCTCGATTTTCTAAAATATAGATAGGTAAAGCTATTTTTCAAATATTTTATAAAATAAAATAAAAAAAACGAAGGTGCGTTCTTTGGAGAAATATTTTTATAAGAGAGAATATTGTTAGAAGAGAGAAAGAAAGAAAGATCTTTTCATAGTAAAAAAAAATCTATTTTCTTGTGAAGCATGATTATGATACTTCAGTTATAATTAATTATCTTTCGTTCTGTGTATATATTTAAAAAAAATTTCATTGTTCGTTAGGATCACATATCTAGTTATGTCGAATTTAAAAGAAAATATGAAATAAAGTACAGTACATGAAATAAATAAACTTTGAAAGATGCCATCATTAAAACTTTAACGTTAGTTACGTAACTTACTGCTCATATATTTGCTTTGCTCATTCTTTATTCGTCAATTACTTAGCCAAGGAATTCTATTAACTCGTTATGCACGTTATGCACATTAAATCTCTTTTTCTCTTTAATACAATCATTCGTATAAATTATCGTAATCATCTTCGATTGAAAGAGACATCGCGTGTGATAATTGCAATAAAATTAAACACCTCTTCTACGAATTACGATTCACATAATCGCGATCTCGATTTACGCTCGTTCTTCTATCGCTATCGATTATAGAAACGCCATAAGGAATTAGTATCGTTTTTTTTTTTTTATGACAGGGCAAAACCGTGTGACTGTGAGAAGTCTCCGCCTTACGTAATTTTACGGTTCGGTTCTCTATTTTTGTCCGTGAACTCCTGCAAGACGCTTTTATAATTGTCGCAAAAATGAGCCACAAAAATATGCATGAATATATAGATTGATTCGACTTATCCGGCATATCGCGTTCGGACGCATGATGTTATTGACACAGTTATCATAAACTGTCACATATCTCTTCACAGCTCGCATCGGGCATCTCCATTGGTCGGGATGTTTATTCGCCATGATTATCTCAAGTTTGACACCGCGAACTCTCGTGACCAGCCGCGATGACGTGACCTGTACCGATGATCTCGCGGGGGTTCCTCATCGCGAGAGATTATAATTATACTCTGTATTAGGCTGATAACTATTGCTTGGAATATTAAAACGTGAAACGTCATAAGCTCCGTTGCGTTTTAGATGTATAGAAGGCAGCGGCCGCTTAGCATAATAATCGGGTCTTAGCGTGGCAAGTATGCGTATCGTATGTGTACTAGCGGAAATAAGATGAAGAGATTAAGTCAAGTGCGTGAAGGTATAACAAGATAGTTATAAAGTGATCAGTGCATGCTCTCAGTACATGCACACAAAGAAGTACGTTAATTACATCGCAAAGTAGCAACATTCCCATTCTGAATCTCCCTTCCTCCACTTTGGTCAAGCTTCTACAGTGTCTTCCAAAGCCTCTTCAACGTCCTTTTCCATTTATTTCCAAACGAAAAAAACGATCTTTTTTTAATATTTATAGGTAACTGAGTCTCAGATTGTTATTCTAACATGATAACGAAATAAATGTAATATCTTTTACGATAAAAGTTACCACATGCCTCAATAGTCGAAGAATAAGATACCGCACGGAAAGTGGGTGATCCAAGTTCGATTCCTGAGGTGATATTTTTCATAATAAGAATTTCGTTTAGAGAAAGGGGAGGGCGGGATGTATAGGGATGTAATCGATTTTCGAGTTTGATCATCGATTTAAGATTAAAGCTTCGAGCTCTTATGTCGGAAGTCCGTTAGTAACAGTACGTAGTTCACAACATTAAGCAATTGTCCCGAATTTATAGATATAAATTCAAATTAAAAAAAAAAAAAAAGAAATGTATAAGACCTAAGATTCTGTCTACCGAACGATGCCATCATATCTCTGTTTTAATATTTCTCGTATCTCTTAACTACTCTACTATAATTTTAATTTCAGAGCTGTACTGTGATCGATGCATCATTATTTGTTACTTCCATCCGCTGCGATGACAGGATGATATATGTCGATGATCTTTACCACTCGCCGGATCATGTGCCGCGAGGTGCATGTGAATATTATTTGTCGCGTTCTCGCTAACTCGCGACGCTGGCCGCATCTCGCTCGCTCGCTTGCTGGTACGTACGTATATCCGTTCCGCGAAGCGCAACATACGTAACGAATGTGCGATACTCATTAGGAGAGTCAAGGGTACGTTACGTGAAGAGTGCGGTTATACGCCGCGCGTGTGTCTGGCGCGCGTTACATCACCGCGAAACGCGCGAGCGCCGCGCGATCGACGCGCATGCAACACGCGACTGCTCTTCGTCGTAAGAAGAAAAGAGCGTGTAGAAGCGCCACCGGAACAACGGAGCGAGAGAATAGGCGACGTCGGCGACGACGTCGCATACGGAATGATCCTTGCGAAGGCTCGCTTATGAAATGTCGAGGACGGGTTTCATCATTTAAATTTGAGACGAAAATCCTTATTCAAGAATGTTGTGTGGTACATCATCATTTCTAGCGACCTTTGAATATTCGACATTTAAATATCATAGCAACAAAGATTTAAATTAAAGTATAATTTTTTTTGTAATTTAATTTGGACTCTCAAGTTTTCCTGTATCAATGATGAAATGTCAAGGTACCAGTGCTTATTATTGAACTATGAGGAAATTAGAAAAAAGTTTGATTTTTGGGAATTACAATTCAAAATTGAAATTAAGATCCGGTAGAGAAAAGATATTTTATTATTTAGCTTCTTTTAACAGAGAGAGCATTTGTGAGAGCATTTTAAATGTCAAAGAGAGAGTCGAAAGGCAAGTCGATTAAATTTTATTCTTCCATTGAAAACACCATCTCGAATCTCGAGGGATTATCCTCGTTTAAATAGATCTTTGGGTTGAGTTAGGAAAAAAAATTTTTGGCACGCAAAGATCTGCGAGAGATCGCAAATGTGCGGGTGTGGATTCGTCACGTATATCCGCCGTCCACCGACCGCCAGCCACTTTTTCGCTGATTTTGGGATTGATTTCTCGAGGAGACGGCCGCGAACCGGCTCGGTCGGTGGAATTCAAATTGTAAGGAGCCGTCTTGCGCTTGAACGAAACGCTCACTGAGAGTCACCGAGAAAATCGCTTCGGGCGAGAAATTCTATCGGGAGAAAGGCGGACTCGGTGCGATGTCGTGCGCCGTACACAGAAGAGCGAATCGAGAAGCGCGGCTATAAAGCGCAGCCGGCATGATTCTGTCGCAATTTACGGCGAGGAAATCGTAGCCTTGCTCCAGGCAAGGTAAGTAGAGTGTTGACCACGAAGCCTGGGGGACTGACAGCTGACAGAGTGCATTTTAAAAGAGGAAGACGGATATACTTTCGATACGGCAAGTCCAGCCGGTCTATAAGGTCTATACATCATAAAGTCATGCGTTTTCTCTCGCTTATAAATATATCGATAAATTTGACGAGAGGTCTGTCATATTTTATTTTAAACGATCTAATAAGTTTGATTCCACTCTCCAAACATACTTTCCAGATATGTACCATTTATGTAATTTCTAATTCTTCAAGACATGCACCTCTGTAAATAAGAAGGACTACTTATTGTTAATATAATATATTCAGCATTATTTTTTTTAAATCACAATAATCTTGTATTATTATTTAAAACATACTAAAATTATCAATTAGCTCTTTCATTAGAATTTTAAATTTAACAGTAATTGAAAAAAATCTCATAAAATTATCGTTTCTCGATAAAAAAAAGTTTCGGTTTCCAGTTTGATTTAATTATTGGAACTTAATTATTGGAATTATTGAACCTCTACTTGCTCAAGAAATACTTTATTAGAAGCTATGATAATAACTTTAATGTCAAATTTCTTCATGCGTAGACGAGACGAGAAAGTGCGTGACTTTTGATACATCCTGCATAATTACAGCTGTACGTACCACACTCTTTCTTCGATTTAATTGCACATAATATAAAACAAAGACTTGTCTTTAACCTTTTAGAATCACCATCTTTTTACCTAATGACCTATTATTGCGAATAAAAGAAAATTATTTAATGCTTCTAACGTAGGATGTCATTATTTGAATATTTTAAAGTAATTCTGCAGAATTTTTATGCTAAAATATTATACGCAATAAAATATTATACGCAATAAAATATTAACTAGCATTAAATCTACATTCTGGCTGCTTAAAAACATCGCTATCTAAACTCTGAAATTACGAATCAAATGTTCGATAATCCCAATACGCAGATATTCAAAATCGCAATATAATTTATAATACACGAATATTCGTATATCGCTCATTCGTTTTATCATGAAAATTACTATATAACGATTGTTCAGGTAATACTGCAAATATTTAATTTTAATATAAATGAAATAAAATTCTGGTTTTCTTCACAAGAATTTTCAAGTTCCTTTTATGTTTTAAAAAAAATTCTGTTAATCAAATTTAGAAATTCAAAAATATATAGTGCATTTGTTATAATCTTTTTATTTAAAAACTTAAAATTAATTTTAAGTTCTAACACGCCTTTCGTTAGGGCCATATTTCCGAGATAAAAATATCGTTTCCCGTTCCTCCCGAAAAAAAAAAAATTTCCTAAACATAAAAGAGTGACGAAATAGCAAGTTCGTGGGAGTCAAACATAGCATTGAAAGACGGTTTGAGAAATTGACAAATGGAAGAATTCCGATGGCAACTTTTACCGGTCTCGATCGCACCGGACCCCAACAGTGGGCGGAGGAGCAGATGATCTCGAGATGACGATATTGGCAACGTGGTAGCGTTGCAGGGTCCTACGCGAAGGCTGAAGCAAAAAAGAAAAGAAAGAAAGTTAAAGAGAAAAAGAGAAGAAGAGAGATGAGAAGTTCGAGGAGAGAGTAACTGGAAGAGAGAGAATGATTGGCGAAGGAGAGACGCGGCAACGACGCGGTCGTTGTAGTTTCGTGCAAAAATAACGCGGGAAGCCTCCTTAAACTCAACCGAACGCAACTGAAAATACAACGTGGCATATAGAGAATGTGACAAAGTAGACAAAAGGAATCTTGAAACTGCGTTAAATGTTCGAAAATGTGGAAGAATCCTCACAAGACGTGGAAAAACTTTTGTTCCCAACTCAAAAGATTGCGAATGAAAGCTTATAGGAATTCCTCAAATTATTTAAGGATGCAAAGAGGTAATTATAGAGAGATAATTTATTTCGCATTTTAATTTTTTAATAACGAATTATTTTTGTAAATTTTAGCTTAAAACATGATGTGATATTAAAATATTTGACGAACTTACAAAAAAGAAATAAGAACTGATTGAATTTTTACTGAGCAAAAATCGAGTCCGAATTTTTGAAAATCTACATTTGCAAATTTTGATCCTCTGATCCGGTTACATATTGTATGACGCGGATGCGTACAGTAGAAGTCATTTTCGAAATATGTTGGACTGCCCGCCGGTGATTCACGCTAATTGCGCCGTTAACCCTTGCTTAATGACTGCGCGGTAAAACGTGCGCTTTTCCGTGGAAAAACTCGAGCTGCGAACGAGTTTTTCGCTCCGTCGGTTATAGCACTTTGTGCTCGCTTGTGATTTTGCATGATTTACGCTTCCGCTAATTCATTCACGCGGGGGAGATTAGACGAGACATGCATCCCGAATCAACCTAAGTGCCTCGCAATGAAGAATTTTATTTACGATTATCCGATCACGTGCTATACATTTATCTTAATGGGAAAAAAACTTTTCTAATCGCGTTTTGGAACACAACACAACATTATAAATATGCTTCAGAATATAACTTTTTCAGTAATAGATATCTCTCTTTTAATTTTACTTTTTACTCCATATCTTATTTTATAAAGACAAGACAAGCTTTAATTGTTGTTTTTATTTTGATTCTAACTTCCTCCATTAATTAACAATGGCATGCAATAGTTAATTAAGTAATTATTACTACTCCATTTTTTATGCAATTTATTGCGGAAATAGTACGTTACTTTACGAGATTAACTTTTTTTTAATTATTCTGTATATCAGATAATACGCAAAAGTCTAGTATGTGCTCTGTTCCATAGGATGACTCGCAATCAATCCTTCGAGTCGGCTCGACGGAAATATTAAGAAGCAGCGACTGCTTTTCATTAAGTCGATGATGTCTCGTTAAAAGTTTATATGGTCGATTACTGCCTTTATGTCCCGTTTTAATATACTCAATCCATATCGCCGTCGTAACTATCAAATCAAATCGTAGAGCAGTAGAGCCGAAGACTATAGCGCCAGTCATAGCTGTTTTACGTTGTCCAATACTATCAGTTTGTTCCATCATCGCTTACCATTAATTACCTTCAATGTAACGCGGAATCGATACATTTGCGATCCCGCCTATCGCTCCGCGCAAAACTGTTTTGTTGTTAATGTTACCCCGCGGATACAAATCTATAGATTTTACGTAAAATTTGAAATGTGTGCATGAGCTTATTATGAAGGCAAAAATTATGAGAGCAAAAATTCTATCGGAACTCGAAATCGATAACTGTCTCGAAATCTAGATGAATACAGATCTCAATCGCCTTCTGACAAGCAGATTCCTATTTTATTTGAAGATTGTAATCGCCTCTCTCTTTTATATTCGTACGATATATCACTGCGTTCCGTGTCGACGTGTGCTTATCGCGCTAATCGAAATAACGACGTCAGAATTACAAGGTAACTCCGCATGAGAGATGGTGTCACGCAAATGCTGTTCAGAGAAATCAGAACACCATGAAGTTATCTAAGTACATTTATAATTTTTCTAGACTTACAGATCGCCACCATAATTGGTTCTGTTTAAAATATCAATTAGATTATATGTGGCTTCCTTGAAAATTCCTAATTATAACGTAACAATTTTTCTTGACAATGGCATTCCTTATCAAACGTTAAAAAATAATATTATTAGTTATATAAAAACTTGTAGTAAAATCTTCCCTTCACGTACACTGCATTACTACTCTTTTATATAATACTCGCTACTTAGAATAGAATCGTCTCGACACACGAATAATCTCGATATTTCACAGACTGTTTCAGAAGCCCATACCTTAAATTTAATGATCGACGATAATCTTAATTATCAATGAATTTTTTATCATTAAAGATAAAGTCGCGACTTCTAGGAGATATGCCGGCTAATTCCTCTTTCCCCAAGAAGCCGGAGATAATCCGGTGAATAAAGACCTCGCAGAAAGATTCAGGCATTCACAGGCAGCACCGCCGATTTCACTGACCGGTAGTGTTCCAGTATCTACCATGCCGTAACAGCGCAAAGATACCATGAAGAGACGGCTGGACATTCAATCGAGTTCTCTCTCGGTCATTAAAGAGGCGCGGACCGCCTCTAATCGTCATGACAGGATAGTGGCCGAAGGAGAACGGAGGGAAAGCTTTGTAATGACAGGCGCCGGCAGGTCACGGCGCTATCTTAAAACCAGACGGATGAGTGACCTTTTGGCCAGAGTTTCATGGATCCTCGACATCTCTTCTCTCTAACATCATACGAAAGAGAAAGAGAGCCCCGTTCACGGCGCGATGGCTTAAGAGCGCCCTTCGCGCGTTTCTTCGCGAGAATGCGAATAACCACGAATACCTGATCATTATAGCATGCGGTATTATTCGTTACAGACTACCATTAGACGCCAAATTGCGCGATGAAATTCTTCGCAATGAGAGATTCGTTGCTGCGATGCCTCTCGCTCGTAAATCTAGCGGTAATTTATAAAATGAATCGGATACTTTAATGTCGTCATTAATCTGACCTCTCTCTCTCTCTCTCTCTCTCTCTCTCTCTCTCTCTCTCTCTCTCTCTCTCTCTCTCTCTCTCTCTCTCTCTCTCTCTCTCTCTCTCTCCTCTCTCTCTCTCTCTCTCTCTCTCTCTCTCTCTCTCTCTCTCTCTCTCCCTCTCCCTCTCCCCTCTCCACCTCCCTCCCTCCCTCCCTCCCTCCCTCTCTCTCTCTCTCTCTCTCTCTCTCTCTCTCCTCTCTCTCTCTCTCTCTCTCTCTCTCTCTCTCTCTCTCTCTCTCTCTCTCTCCCCCCTCTCCCTCTCCCTCTCCCACCCTCCCCTCCCTCCCTCCCTCTCTCTCTCTCTCTCTCTCTCTCTCTCTCCTCTCTCTCTCTCTCTCTCTCTCTCTCGGCGAGCTTGCGAACTGTTAAAAATTGCGAGATACAATCATATTCGCTGCGACAAGATGTCCCAGACCTGGCAAGCCGGTCTTCCTTCCATTTATGGAGTCTGACCGATTCACGCGTAAAGGATAATTCATACCGCGCCGATGAAATGCATCTCTCAAATGTATCGTGGACGGCCTAATAAAATTCCTCCAATGAGCAAGGCGCGATTGCACGTCGGAGGAAGCAATTATTGTGCTCGCAACGCGTTACTCGAATTGCATGTTACCATAAATACCATAAATACTGTAACTTTTTGCGATATAATTGACGGTATAATAACCGCATCTACATCCTAGGAAAAAATGATGAAAGGAAATAAGGAACGCTTCTCAAATAAGCTCAGCTTATATTCATAACGTCTAGATCGTTAATATCGATTAATGTTTCCATATAAAATTTAATAAACATTTTACTGAAAGAATATTCAGCTACAACAGGCGAGCTTTGCGTGCGATCCTTCGATTTCCTCATTTCCGTGACGTCACGATCCGCCGATGACTGATGGGACGTCGAGGACCCTCGGGGAGCGTTTCTGAATGAAACGAGCCGTTAAACGCTCACGCAGGAATTTCCGTTTCTCCTCCGCGAGTTCTCGGAACGTATCCCTGAACTTTCGTGAGGCGCATTCGCGTGCGGCGCAAACCGTGCATAAATAATGCGCGTCGTACATCGTTTGAGAGAGCAAAATGAGTGACGACGATTGTCTGTCCGGTGGCATCGATTTATGCGTGTACTTCGACCCGACGTGACGTCGATGATGATGACCGCACCGGCGGCGACGACGACAACGACAATAGTACGACACGGCGCAGCACTGCGATGAACGGACCTTAAACTCTCCGTGCTGTATTTTGCGTCGGTATGCATTCGCGAGCTCGCGAGCTCGCGGGAAACACGCAGGAGAAGATACAGATATATTTTCTCTCTCTTTCGGCGCGACTGCGCCACGTGACTGCACGCCACCGTCGCGCCGTCGTTGTCGTCGTCGTCGTCGTCGTCGTCGTCGTCGTCGTCGTCGTCGTCGTCGTCGTCGTCGTCGTCATCGTCGTTGTCGTCGTTGTCGTCGTTACCGCTGCTACTCTGCGCGACTTGCATCCGCAAGTTCGCAGCTGCGGCTACTAACTACTATGGTCCCCGCCTCCCGTGGATTTTTAGCGCGAATTCTTGCCGCGAGTTTGACGCGTCGACTCAATACACGATAATTGAGCGGCTAAGTGCCGTAGGTGCTTAACCGGCCATTTCTAATATTTCATTTAAATAACGGAGATGAGGGAAACGTAAAAAGCACATTTGTCAACTGACACATTAGGCGCTGAAGAGGTATAAAAGGCCCTTATACCTAAGCTATTAACCCTAGATACCTGTGAATCGGCAATAACTTCCTCCGATGCTCAACTATGTCAAAACAACTTTATTTAACTTTAATTGTTATTGTCACGACTCGGCAGTAGTATCGATTTTTTTCTTTGAAATATCTTCCAAGTGTCTCCGAATATAGATAATAAATTAGGATTAAAAACAGTATAAGTGCCAAAAGCTGCAAGTTTAACACGGAAAAAAAATGTTTTTCTTCATTTCTTCGTAATCTTTTCGCACTTCACATCAAAGTTGCAATAAAATAAATTTAAAATCCAAATAAATAATTAAGTAGATTATTAATATAGTAGCGTAATTAAGTAAATAAATATTAATTACTTCGTTACTTTATATTATTTGGACTGTAATAATTGAGCAGTGATAAAGCCAAAAGTTTTACATTTACAATGCACTTTTTATTTAAGAAAATATTAGTTGACAAATATGTAGCTTTGTCGAGTTAAAAATTATCGTAAAACATTATCTATATGGTAAAAAATGATACAACATTTGTGTATAATTCCTATTATCTTATTTACTTAAATTTATTGAAAAAAAATTTTTATTATTTTATTTATTTTCCTTTATTTTTATTCCGAAAGGAGAACACGCGAGTTCGACAATTCTTGGGACTGTTAAAATCTTAGAATTTGGGAAATGAATTAAATCTACCATATCAAATATCGTCATTGAATAGTTGAAGAATGCTTATAAGAAACGAAATATAAATGTCAAATTAAACAAACGACGAAAAAATACTCTTTCGTTTTAGAGGAATTTCTTTTTACTTTTGTCATAATTTGAGGTACTATCTAAACAAAGTAGATTACACACGATAAACATAATTGATCAAGGATAACCATTATATTAACCATTACGCATTACGCGTAACTCCAAGCTTCCAAGATCGAATTATTTCGAATTTGGCAGCCAATTAGCAGCATACTGTAACGAAATACGTAAAACATTTCGTCGGTCGTACGCAATGCGTAACGTCGAGTTCGTCGAGCCAGAAGCTTCGAGCTTTATAATTATAAACACTATAATGCATTATTAACGTTTTAATTATGCGTGCCGCGCTAAATAGTTCAACATAAACACTCGCTTTGCAGTTCTAACATTTTGTTCTACTCGTATTTGCGTTACATTCGTTTAATTTCATTAAAAGATCAACTGTCGTTTTATACGAGCTATTTTGTTATTAATTAGCAATTAATAACTTATGGGACTATCATATTGATTTAAAATTCTGTTTCAAGCGTAATCAGTTATTTCTTTTCGATTTCATTATTTTTGCGGTAATAATTATGGACTTATTACTTTATCTTTCAAAAAAGATTGTGCCGTAATAAAAATACAATGTCGCAATTTTAAAACTTATAACGCGTACAACATGTAATCTATGTAAATAAGTTCAGTTGCAGAAGAAAGAAGCGTTTAATGTATAATCTTCTTTATCGTTCTGATAAGCTTGTCCTTATCAAGAAAAACACGTAATTTCAAACTACTCAAGATAAAGTCGTTTCCATTAATTAAAAAAAGTGTAACATAAGAGAACATAAGTAATATATATTTCTACAATCAACGAATAATGTAAAAATTACATTGTTGCAAAGACAAGATATCGCACGCGTTTCTTCTTACTAACTGAACTAATATTAATTGAAGTCGAGATTAGAAATAAAGTACACTAAACTGAACAAGAATTAATCACGTAACATGCGTTAATTTTTTTCTTTTTTCAAAATCAGCTTGTTATATAAACTTTAATCAAATTTAAATCGGAATCGATTATCATAAATTAAAAATTAATCGATTAGAAAAAAACTTATAAATATATTTTCTCATTTTCTGTTATATTACCGAAGAAAGGCTTAATATATTACTAAAAGTTTAAAAATGCTTCAATTACGAAATAGAAGCTCTTCTCAGGCGTCTGTCTGAAACGTCCGTCCGTAATGTAATCGCGTAACGTGAATCATCAAAAAATGTCGTTACGTGCGCACGAATTCCAGCCGGATGAATTCTCGCGTCTAACCTTCGCACTGTCGCGTGTCACAATTGTTTCCATACGAAACGGAAGTCTTCATATCGCTGTAAACGTGACTCCGAGTGTGACTTGGGCTCGCATTCATGCCGCGTATTTTACCTCGAACTCAGTTACCCGACTCCCTCGTCCCGTGATAAAAAATCGCGCGATTCTTGCATTAAATGAAACTCTGACCGACCACACTTTGAGAACGTGGACAGCGCGTTTGGCGGTTTTCACGTGAATCATCGAATTTACGAAAATCACTATATGTATATATAAATTGCGCAATCCTCGATATATACATGTATATACTCGATATATACACGATATATACATTTTTATGCAATTAAAAAAAAAAAAATTTCGATACTCCATCTTGGTGAATTGATATAACGATAATAAATTACTTGGAGACACGAGATCATTAAAATAGAATTAAACATCCGACATCCCGGATCTTTCATCGTCCGATATCGCTTTTAATCATTATCTTTAATCACACGTGCGCGTTTCTGCGCTGTGCATCTCTCGAAAGTGCCTCTTTGAGAAACCGCGAGATTTAACGTTAAAATGATCGCGCACACGTTTCCTCGTTGCGGTTCACGTCCCTGATCTGAAGACACGTTTCGTCGGAAAAGCATCTCAATGTTGTGACTTAAATTAGATCTTGGCAAACCCGATCTCGGTCTGCCTCGGAGGCAGGAGTTCGCTAAACGCGAGAACTCGAGAGGTAGAGAGCGACGCGAAAATTCACTTTACCTTCCAACCGGCGCTGCTGTTGTTGTCACCCTTGTCCTTGAAGTAGGACACGTTCTGGACCATCCATTCGTAAATCTGCGAGAGGGTGAGCCGCTGATCGGGCGCGCTGGTGATCGCCTGAGTGATCAGATCGGCATAGCTCAAGTTCCCCCAGGCGTTCCTCCTCGACGAATTCTTCTTCACCGGGAGAAGACCCTGAGCGAGCTGCGCCTGATGGGGCGGCGTGCCGCCCTCGGCACCTTCCTTCGCGACCGGTGCGTTACCTTCCACGTACTCTTCCGGCCGTGGTAGCGGCCATGTATTGGACCGCGCTCGAGTCTGCGGCTCGAAGCCGGTCTCCAGATCGGGCGAGGTCGAAAACTCGAACGAGACTCCCTTCTTCTGCGCCTGCTGTTGCTGTTGCTGCTGCTGCTGCTGCTGCGACGGGGTCAACGACCCCGACGCCGTGACCGGCACGGAATCCATCATGTTCGCCGTACCGCCCTGCGAACTTGGGCGAAATTCGCGATCGAGCGGGATCGCACGCGTAACTCCGTCGGCGAAGATCGGTGACCGCCGATCGAGGTAAGCACCAAACTTCGTTCGCGCGCAATCGAGAAGAACGAGCCGGATTGCGCTTCGCACTATCACTGATCGTGCACGTGTTACATATATATATATATATATAAAATATGTGTGTGTGTGTGTGTGTATGTATGTATGTGTGTGTGTATTTGCGTGAATGTATGCGTGTCTATCGTGTCCGTATGTCCTCGCTCAGCGAATGTTCGCAGCGGTTCACGCCGAATTTGAGTCAGTGTGCTGCTGCTGCTGTCCTTTCACCCTTTCTGGAGAACACTGCGGTTCCTCGACACATTCACCATCAAACTGATACTCGATCGAGGCACAAGGGATCGAACCGAGCGATGCCAGGCGAGGCGCGAATCGACGCTCACGCACGCCGGGAGACGAGGCTCCGTGCTTGAGCGACGTTCGACGGCGGGTTCGCGAGAAACGTATCGGCTACGATCGTACGCTCGCGTGCGACTGGTGACGGCGTTGAACCAACTGAGGATTCCGACGGGAGCCGTTCTGCGTGCCGAAAGAGCGCGCGCGAGCGAGAGAAGTGTAGAAGAAGAGCGGTAGCGACGAGGGGGAGGAAGGAGGAAGGAAGGAGCGAGCGAGCGAGCGAGCGAGCGAGCGAGAGAGAGAGAGAGAGAGAGAGAGAGAGAGAGAGAGAGAGAGAGAGAGAAAGAGAGAGATGAAGTCGCGGAGTACGAAGCGCGTCAAAGCAAAGAGAGAAAAAAGAAGAGAAAGAGAGAGAGAGAAAGAGAAAGAGAGAGAGAGAGAGAGAAACAGATAGGCGCTCGGTGCGGCGGAGAGAGGGAGCAGACCACGTGGTCAAACTCTGTGTTTACAAGTCGTGCCGTTCGGGGGTCACGTGGCCATGTTTTGATAGGAACTTGGCCCGCCGCATGAGCGGATGGATCTACGCTCTATGTCGTCGCGCCAACGATGGCTGCCTGTCGCGTTGTCGCGGCGTGATTCGCGCGGCGAACAGTTCTTTCCTTCGGTACGGCCGGCTGATGGTGCGATTTTCGGTAGAGATCGTCGACGGCGCGATAGTGACCTTTGGTGCCCTCGTTGCCCTTGGGAGACCGTTCCCCCTGATATCTCTCATCGATACCCTCGGTTACTCCGCGCTGTCGCTTCACGCGCGCGAGTTCTTTCCGTCCTCGTGACCGGGATTCCTTCCTCTCGATCGCGCCTCTCGATCTACGTGATCGACCGTGAATTTTCTAGATGCGCTGTCGTCGGTCGATATCTATCGTGCATTTCTCCGATCGACGCAGAAAAGGATGCGAGATCCGCGTATGCAAAATGATATCGCTTGCCTCGTGACTCGTGAGAAACGACAACTCGCACAAGTATCTCTAGTCTCAGAAAAGAAAGAATCTATTCACTACGTACAACTTGCCGGCAAGGCAGCGCGGCGCATACTGACGAATTCCTCTGGCCGGCGCTCGGAACCGACCGAGCGGAGCCGAAGTTGCGAGAAGCGAATTTGCGACGCCTGTCGCCGCACTTCGGCGCGCCGATCGCCCCCGACGGCGTGGCATGTGAGAGGGAGAGAGACAACGACAGAGAAAGGGTGGGAGAAGAACGAGGAAGATCGCCGAGTGAGTGCTCTCGGAGAGCAAGACGAAGATGCACAGAGAGTGCTCCAGAGTGGCGTAGCTGGTGGGTGGCTCGGCGGCCTCTACGGTGGGGATAAGAAAGTCGGAGTGGGAAGTGCACCGGTGGGGGAAGAAGAGAAGGACGAATGGGGAAGAGAGAGACAACTGTAAATTGCAACTTTGTGCAACGTAGAAAGGAGTGGGAGATGAACGAGGGAAAAAGACGGACAGTCGCGGAGTTACGTGACGGAGAAAAGAGAGGGATGAGAGGACGCGCGATGGAAGGAGTGCAGCGTGCTCGTCGGATCTAACGGGTGGGCGGGAAAAGGGGTATACGCTGTGCCCCCAGGGTTAGGCATCCACTGCGCGCAGAACCCGCGAGGAGGGAATTCGCACGCGGCATGCATCTCTCTCTCCTCTCTACCTCTCCTCTTTCTCTTCCATCCTCTCGCTCCCGCTCGTTCCTCCCTGCTCCATCTCTCTTCCCAATCCCCGTTTCTCCTCTCGCCATTCCGTCGCGGATCGTCCTACGTTCCTCTCGGCTCGATTTTGCGGCAACCCTTCCGGTAGTTTTTCGTATCGCTACTCTGCGATACTTGTAGAATCCGAAGATTCCCAACGGCCGATCGAAATAACTCGGCCTGTTGTTTTCGGTCTGCGTGCCTATCGAATGGTACAGCGTCCTCCGAAAACCCCGTGGAACACATTCCTGAATAACGTTTGCGAACATTGTTGCACCGCGACGGCAGAGGCGGTGGCGATCGGACGCGGATTCTTCATCGAAATATTTGAAGCGACAAAAATTGAAGCAGAGTCCGTTTTTTTCACGCTTGGAATCGCATAACGTTCTGAATGATCCTTTTTTACGTCAAAAATGTTTTTCTCACGTTGTCCTCTACATTCCGGATTGCGCGTATTGAAGGAGAGAAAAAGAATTTTAAATGCAGAATATATTTCTTCAAAATTCCTCAAAATTTAAAAAATTGCAATATTTACTTGAGCCAATTGTCGAATTACGCAATCAATGTAAATAACTTAATTGAATTGAACACATTCACATCTGAATAAATTTAAATCTCAAAGAGTTCTGCAAAAAATTTTTTAAATTATGTTTGGACGCGTATATAATATTTTAGTGATTTTTGAAGACGTTTATCTCTTTTTAAAAGTTGAGATTTAAAAATAGATACAGAAGACGGTTAAGGTGCGCATACACAAGTAGCTGTAACTTTTTCTAACTTCGTACATAGTTATTTTCGACCAGCGTGTTCCACCGAGGCCGTACCTTGAAGTACCTAAAAGAGTTGTTTACCCGCCCTCGATTAAACGCACTTTCTGTCACAACAGATTCTTAGATACTTTTTGCGCGCTCTTAATTATTCACCGATGCCCGATGTTGTCGAGCCGAATAACTTCGAAACCCTCTATCGTATCTATCTTCAATTCGGCCATTGTCCGAGGTCTTGTTGATGTAAACCCCACACGCACAGAAGATATCCTCCGTCCATAAAAAGAAGTCGACCGGCAGTGTCGCAGAAAAGGGCAGGTAAATCCGACCATTGCAACCCGGTTGAAACAAGAAACGACGCGGTGGGTGACGGCCAAACACGCACGGATACGTATGTACGCGCACGTACGTACTCTTGTCGTCCTGTGCGGCCAGTCCCGGCTAACTTAAGGGGCACTGTCACCGTACGTAATTATGCACTCTGAACTTTCGATTGTCCGGCGGATATCCCCGATGCACCCATTGCTCAATGTTGTTTGCGCGCGAGCTAAAAACAGCGCGCCGTAGCTCACTCGGTTCGTGTACATATAATGGCGCGAACACGCCGCGTGGCTAAATATAGAAGATGAATGGATACTTAAGGACTACCTGATCGAGTAATTGTGTAAACAATTTCAACTACCACAGTCAACGACGATTGTAAACTGCACTTATGTAATTGACTGCGTCAATTTAAATTTGTTTGATTTATACCGACGATAAATTGTTGCAATCCTTGAATACGTAAATCCGGAGAAAAGCCGAAATTGAGAAATTGCTGTTGGTGGTACGTGTTTAGTAATAATATAATTAATAGCACGAAGATTTAAGAAGAAAATTCAAATAACACATTGACGCGCGGTTAACGTTAAAAATTCAGAAAAATTGTAATTGTAAAATTGTATTTAGTATAATAAAATTTTCAATTTATTCATCTTTATGACTACTTTATCTAAATTTACTTCGACTAATTATATGATAATTATTGTTAATAATTAATGATAAGATAATATATATAGTTGATAATAATAGTATGCAATTGATAAAAATTAAAATTTAACGATGTGATTAATGATAAAAAAGATATAAAGAAGCAATTAGTACAATAATAAAATTTTAGATCTGTCGACCTATATATCTGCTTATCACAACTTACTTTACTTTAATGGGATTTTTAAAAGAATTTCGAAAGAGAGTATCACATAATAATGACGAATAAGTAAAAATTATGAAACGTACGAAAATTTCGGACTTGTTCCTTGGTTTTTATTTCGACTGTACTTTCATGGGATCCCTTCGATTCATCCGCCGATCCCTAAGCATGCATCTCCTTCGCACAGAACTGAGATATGCGCTGGATAATAAAGAACTAAAGAACACGATTTTAGCATCCTTAAATAGTCCGCCACCTAATCATTTTCAAGTACCATCCCCCGATTAAAGCCTGTGCCTAAAAAGCCACATAAGAAACATACAAGCTGTTTACTTCGGAAACAGCATATAATTTAGTCTTTTAAATCTTTTTAAACTGCTGCATCACGGCACACGTAATCTTATCGAATACTTTTCATTCGAATGCACATCAAACACAGGCAATCGATTTTGAGTTTTATCCAACTTGATTGATGGATTTTATGCAATTTCCGACGCACAGATATCACAGATTTCTAGTTTCATACTCGCAGGAATCGCTAAGCGCGTTTATCTGGTTTTCGTCTCATGGTAACGTTAAATCACGTTACACGTAATGCGCGAATACATAAATAAAATTCAAAATTAGATGGTTATATTTGGCCATCGAATGTAGCATGAATATGGTCATTCGATGGCGTCTCGAAAATTAATTTAAATGCCTTTCAAAATATAAGATATGTAGATGTTCTTCGAAATCTATGAGATCAGTTATTTCGATCGTACTAATATCTTTAGAAATTTTCCACATTCTATAAAATTAGGATGGCATGCTTTACGGGCAATCGGTTCTTCGTGTGGACCTTTTCGGGACGAGGGGAATCATTCCGACGATCCAGGCGCGAGACTTTATCGTGTGAAATTGCACATGCGAAGAAAATTAAGGCGAAGCAAAAACGCTGGCTACCGATAACCCTCGGCCATTAGATTCCCCGAAAGAGGAAAAGAGAGAGGAAAAGAAGGGCAAAGATAAGTTCGGACTATCAATTACATCAGCCCAATTCGGGAGCTTACTTTACTCCGAATCGAATCCGGCCGTATTGTCTGCTAAATTTGTTACGCTAACGAGCGTTGCACTCGTCGAGCTACTGCCGCTATGTGTAACTTTTTGTTTAGTTGACTATGAAAATAAACGTGAATTACGACATTCGTTAACTCGATCGGCGGCTATCACGGATCGATAGTTCGCGTATGCAGCGCGCATCTCGCGTTGCTAAGTTAGGATAGTGCAGTCGTCTATGAAGTTTCCATGAGGATGAACACGTAATTGGATCGTTGTGTGTGTGTGTGTGTGTGTGTGCGCGCGCGCGCGCGCGCGCATGCGTGTGTGTATTGTGTGTTTGTGTGTGTTTATTTGTATATCATTCTATAATTAATATTAGTAATTAAAAGAAGAAATTATGAAGAAATTACACGGTACTTTTCAACCATTTTGTTTCTTGTAAGCGTATTATAATGCCGCATTTCACAGCTATTGATGGGAATATCCGGTTTAATCTAAAACAGTATATCGCGAAAAATGCCACTTATGTTAGACATTAAAGTTTTTATCGTGTCGGGATTTTATATTATCAATTTCCTGTGTCATATATATGTATATATATATATATATATATATATATATATATATAGTAGTGTCACAGACTGTTGACGCGTTAAAGTTCCAACATTTAATCGTCCATTTTGCTCATATTGGTTTATATAAAAAATAGCATTTCCAGTGGCTTATATTAAATATATATATTACATATTTTACAATTAAAAACATAAGAAAAATTATTTATTTAGTAATAATCTATTTAATCTTTGATTGAAGAATATTAATTTTGATTTCCAGTATTTAGTAAAATATTAATTTTATTTATTAAAATAATTTCTATTTCTTTGTTATATCTATTCCTTTTTGAATTTCTTTTCATAAGGAGCACGATAAGCTAGTTTTTCTTAATTCTTCTTAATTCTTTGTTAAGAATAGTTTGATTTTTTAATTGTTACACTTTGTTTTTTAATTAGTTTTTATTTGTTTATTATTGATACATATAGCGTTACAGAATATAATATCACAGAAGATAATATGTTTATATTCGCTTCCTTTTCTTAGCTTCAACTTGTAGAACACATAGTTTCAAAACTACGTGTTCTTTTAACTTCCGAAGGTTTTCTGATTCCTACATTATTTATTGTTGATCAAATCGACACTGATCAATCGATATAGAAATTTTGCACGCTCGTTTTTTATATTAGTATTTATTATATTATTACGTTTTATTAAAATTTATATTTATTGTTACATTTATTTATATTATTATTATATATTTTTAAAATAAAAAGTTTAGTATAACAACAGCAGGTACTATCATACATTCTATTAGTCGTTAGATGGCGATAGTTGCTTATCTGACAACCGGACTGCTGGCAAGGGCGCCTTTTCAATACCCGCTTGAATGGGAGAACCAGCCGGTTGGTCGACGAGTGGTTGCCTGACCGGCCGGCACTTCGCGTACCATCGTCGCGGCGTGCGGTACGTTTGCATTGACGTTCGCCGTCGTTTCGCGTACTTTCCGCGTTCCTTTCCAATTTAACTTCCATCCCGAAAAAAACATCCGCGCGAAAAGATCTCGTAAGTAACAACATTTTCGAAGGATTCACTGCAATGTCATACATGTACGACCCCTGAAATTCGAACGTTAATTAGTAACGTGCCGCGTGTTTCTCAATCTCTCATGGCTCGGGAGTGCGAAGTGAAAGTGTTGGAAGGATAGAAAAAAAAAAAGAAACAAGCCGCTCTGACGCGATAAAAGGATATACGATTTGATTTGATAGTGACGGAAAGAAAGAGGCCGAGGTCGTGCGGCATGAAGTCGTGCCGGCGGCACGGAGGATCCACGAAATTCGGCCAGTTTCGTGGATCGGCGCGCGGCGATGCGGTGTTCCGGTGATAAGGGAAAACCGACGCTAAAGTGTGTTATGCGCGAGTGGGGCCGATCAGAAGTACGCTATCCAGCAGCAAGCCGCCGGCATCATCATCGTGATGCCGTTTGTGATGCGGAAAGTGGAGCCGCGGCACGTGTGCCGCGGCCACATGCCGGCGGGCTCGCATCCGGGCTGGCCGGTGGGCGCCGAGCTCGAGGCGGTGGCGAACGGCGCCCTCACCACCTCCCTCAAGCAATTGGCCTCCCTCCTGACCGTCGCGGAGGATATTTTCGCGGGCCTCACCGCCGAGCTGGCCCAGATCGCCGAAAGAAGCGGACATTTACGTCGCAAGATCGACAAGGTCGAAAAGCGCCTCAGCACTGTTGATCCCAAGAAGATACCTGTCCGTGAGTATTCGAATTCACTGATATTTACGTTATCTATTAGATTAATTCTTCAGATTGATCTCGCGATAAATTCACATGGAGACCACAAATCTAATCGGCCTGATATGCAATTATTGCTGCTATGTTAGTAATTTCTTCAACAAACGATTTTCGGAGCGCAAAGTTTAAACTACTTGAGAATACAAAAAGTTCGAAACAGTTATTGTCATGCTTATAGCGTGACCATGGAAACGTTGCTTCAAAGTACTACCATTGAATAAAGTTAGAAACTAAGTAAATTACCTCGGAGAGGGAATAGACATTGTAACGCACGCGAAGAAAACTGACGTGAGGCGCTCACTCACGTTTAATTTGCTCCAATTTCGTAAAACAGCTCTCTCGATAACTCTCTCGATATTTTTCTACGTCGCGCGCAAAACTCGAGGCAACTCTCGTAATGTTTACACTTTGATACATTGAAGTAATCGTTTTCAGACTTGCTTCGAGAGACATTCGAATCATAAAACTTTGGCTTCTATTTTTTCTGTATTCTCCCACATTTTCTTTTAGCAATAATTTAATAAAAGCATCTTCTTTTTATGAGATTATTAATGCAAACTCTCTTATGATTCCCAATTTTATCTATAAAACATCTTTATTTAATTTTATAATACATCGTGGAGATGAAATAAAAAAAATATAATAAAAAAGATAAAAAAGGTAAAAAAATGAAAATGAAAAAGACAGAAACTCAAAAGAGAGAAAAGAAAAATAAAGAATCCTATTTTATGAGGAAAACATTCTAAGCTACCTGGTCTTCACCGTGGGAAACAGATTGCAAGATGTCTCACCTAAGTTTCAGCAAAGAGCAGGGTATATAACTCCTACCAGTAGAAGTATAAAGAGCCCCTTATTTTCTAATTCTAAAGATTTATCTTATGGACAAGTAACAAGAGACCTGAAAACGAAGTTGCAAAGATCGTTAAGGAATCATTTGAAGATGTCGAAGCTATTCAAAGCTATTCATATTCGAAGTTTTGGAAGATCTCTGAAGATATAATTAAAAATAGGCAATTCGTAAGCTAATGACAAATGTTTTAAAGGAAATATTTATGGACTAATACATTTTTAAATGTAATGTATATAGGCATCTAAAAATTTAAAATTGAAATTTAAAATTAGTTGTACATTAGTTGTGAATGTTCTTATTTATATATTTTAAAAATTACCGAAAAAGATAATGAAAATTTAAAAGTTGGTGAACCAGTTTATTGTCATTCTTTTCATTGAATTTAATGTTAGAAAGGATTAGATACAAATTCCAGTCATGCCTGAATGCGGCAGCGATTGAAGAGGGCAATTGAAAAGTCGAAGGAAAAAGTTGCCACCGACCGAAATCGCTTTAGCTTCAGTTTAAGTATCATCGGGCGCCGCCCGTGGAAAATTAACGTCAGGTTTGACTTGAAGCCACTTTTTTCGATCTCCGTTATTTCCGAATAGTCGTAAAGAGAAAATTACGATTTATCACTGTGCGACTTTGCTACGAAAACAACAATGCGCTCTTCTTGGCTCTTCTTTCCGAGATCAATTCTTTCTCCGATCCGCTTTTTCTGATATTAATATTGATTTCTCGAAAACGTATTGATACGTATCTACGTAAACATATATTGATCTTAATTATTTTCTTTGTTATAAATTCTTGCAATATAAAGTGAAAAAAGAAGAAACATGTACTTTTTCTATCTTCTATTCTTATTTATTTAAATTTGAAAATTACGTTTTTATTCATCACGCTTTTCTTATATTGGTTTCTAAATTTAAATAAACTTATTTTTTAGATTAATTTGCTATAATTTATATCAAGTTAGAAACTGATAATTACAGAAATAAATTTCTTTGACTTAAGATAATTACGATTTAATAATTAAATAATTAAATTTGTTCCCAATTTTCGTCTAAAATCGAAAATCGTTATGTTTTCATGAATGCTGCAAAATATTGCATTCAAGGTGGATGTTCATTCCATAATTTCTATTGGCAAATAGCTGAGGCTTCTTTCTCCCTCCAGGTTTCGAGAGAAAAAGCGTCTTTCATCCTTAGGGGGATCGCTCGTTTGACATTGCAAACGCCTATAGGAAAGAACCCGCGCTTTTTTCCAGCGGTCCTCTCGTACCGTCCTGAATCCTGCAAAGACGCTGCTCGCTGAGACAGCTGACTCAGGTAATCGGCGGCACAAACGGCGCCGGGTCTCAGATTCTTCTCTTCGGGTCGGAGGGAATTTTAATTCCCAAGAGTGAAACAGGCTTCGGTGCTGCCGGGAAGGAACAGATAAAATAACGTCTGCCGGGTGTAATTTAATGCCGGTATACGCGTTTATGCGTCTCGAGTATATTCGATTTGAGGGGATAAAGAGGGGAAGGGGAGCGTTACTCGTTTATTTATTTTCAAAAGCATTTCTCCGAGCTTCGTTCTTTCATTGTGTTTCAATAAAACGCAACTTGCTAGGATGGTCAAATTAACGTATTTTTACGTGTGACTTATCATTTGTCTTTGGATTACATGTACCGAGTAGATTATTAAGACATCGTTGCAGCACGATAATAATTTATTACATTCGCTAGATAATATTCCTATGCGCCGACATTTAACTTCTCCCGAAGCTACACGAAAGCCGCGAGCAACGCGGTTGAAAGTATGTATTTAGCCTTGAACCTTCAGGTATCCTCAAGTATCTCGCCAGGGATATCACGGATCCTGGTGAAATCAGAATTTACGTTCTTCGGAGAGACACCGAGGTCGAAATACAAAAGAAAAAAATGAAAGGGAGACATAAAGAAAGAAAATATTGACATAAATATTTCCTCGCATTATTACTTCACGCGTTATTTTATTAAAAAGTTTTACAAATTATATTTAATCCTGGATTCATTAAAAAATTACTCGTAAATATATGAGACTCTACTTGATTAAAAAGAAACGAGTTAAAATCAGATTATCAGAAAAATTATATTTTTGTTACACATAAATAATATACATAAATAATAATACCGAGTGTAACACAATTTTATAGAAATCAAAATTCAATAAATTAATTAAATTTAAAAATTAATGGAAACTTTCCTTTATTTAAACGGACAAATTGTTCATATCATGTCACACTATGGGACTCGTGTGAATAACCCCTTAGACAAACATAGGATCACAATATTGACTTTGGAAATCTAATATTGTTAATGCGGTTCTGTAATGTCGCATCGAGCGCACGAGAGGATAGCAGTCGACCGGCTTCTGCGGAAATGACATACCATACACAGGATGTGGTTCGACCTGGTCGAGCAGGTTCACCAGTGTTTCAAACTACGAACGAGCGGTTATAGTTTGATGGGCTTCCCATCGAATATCCGGCCTTGCGAAAAAACACTCTTCTTCCGATTCGCTGTGTTGACAGCAAGAAACAGCTGTTTCTTGTCTTTGTTTCTTACATCTTGTAGAAGAATTTTTTCATTGCGTAGAGAGGCGTTATTTATTATTGGAATTATATCGCATTCTTTTGAGTAGATGTATCCTCATTCATTTTTTTAATGCTGCATTCAAAGATATAATTATTTGTTATATTAATGTTTTTCCCGAAGTTGATGTACTTCAAAATGAACTTGAATAAAGTTTACTTTCACACGTTATTAGCCAGTTTTTCATCTAGTAAACTCGAAACTCCGCTTGCCGCTTGCTTTCCCCTGGATAAATACACTGGTATTTCAAATTTACTGTTGCCCCTTTAGGCAAATATACGAGATTCTTGTAATTGAGCCTTCGCTACCTTAAATAAGCATATTTTTATGGCGGCATTAATTTACAAGCGTGTTTTGCAGTGTTTCCTCTTTCAAATTTATGATGAAATATGGAAATTTTATGACTGCGGCGTTTATAAAAGGACATATGGTTCATGTTTAAGGTTTTCCATAAGAGATTGATACAATTTATTATGTGCAAATTAAATACAAAATATCCAGAATGAATCCGATAATTTTTGGAGTTTTCTCTGAATTTTAAAATAATAATATTCAAAAATTATTATAAAAACATATATCTTATAAAATAAAGAAACAAGCATTTTTGTAAACAATTATTAATGAATAAACATTTCAAAATTTTTATCAAATTTTTTCAGAGTTTTATGATCGTTATATGATTCTTGTTCAACGTAAAAGTTTACCTACTATTTTAATCAAAGAGTTTCCCGCGTCAGCTGTTTAGTCAGTTTAGAATTTTTACACACGTTTCCATACCATCCCCCGTGAACCCTGTTGTGGATGTCAGACATGGACCTCCATGTACGAATAATAACGACGAGGACGGAAATAAAAGTGGGCTGCATCAGGCGCAACGGTCGTCGGTTATAACCCCGTCTCCGGGGGGGTTTTTCATCACCCCTCGTTCCTTTCTTTATTTCCTTGCTCGGCTTCTTACTCTTACTTCCGGTTGCCAGCTGGCATCGAAGAGCAAGAGGGGGTTCATCGAGGGGTGATGCAAGCACGGAAGTGGCAGACACCCGAACAGAGGGACTTTCCCGCTTAATTTTAGCTGGCTTGACACCGAGGCACGTGCTACGAATAAAACTGCTCTTTACCGCGTTAGAATACAATGAAAAAAGTTTATCCCTAACGATAAGGTATGTTCGCTTAGATGTTAGTGAAGTGTGAAGAATCCACAGTGAAGTATTATCTCGAAAAGTTTTTGAATACATTATCTCCAAATAAACTATATACAAACTGAATATATTAAAAGACTGAATATATTATTAAACATTTGATATATATATATATATATATATATATATATATATATATATTATTAATTTTATTAATATCTTTATACATTATTAATTAATATCTATTTAAATTATTATATGCAAATGTATTTACTAAATTAAATAATATAATTAAACTAAATTTTGATTTTTTTTTTCTTCACAGAATATTTCATGAATATATTTAATAATCGCATTCATTGAAAGTAAATGAAGAAGATACTAAATATAACCTTTAAATTAATAATGTTTCTAACGAGTATAATGATAGTACCCTTACGACATACGAAGATACGACGCGTGTGTCGCTATAACCGATGATTCTTAATTGCGGTTATTTTTCTCACGGTAGTAACCGTAAAAGACAACAACTCTCGGAGAAATAATGAGCACAACTCACGAATGCGAGGAATTTCTCTTTCAGGCTCATGTTATTCTTTTCCTTTTTTTCCTTACGGAGATAGTATATTTCCTCGAGCAGCCACTTTAACCCTCCTCATCTTACACCACGTGCTCGTAAGACGGGAACAGATGCCCCTTGATGATCGCGGAGTATTTTCGGTGGTCACGATTTCTGTCTTGGGAACGAGCAAGGGACTAAACGCAAACTACCAAACGAGTCTCCACCTTGAGATTTTCTCACAGCTGTAGAATTTTTTTCGCGATTCCGAGAATGTTGAACGAGAACTTCGAAAAAGAACAGATTTACAAAAACTCATAGTGGAATAATTAACATCTAAGTAATAACTCTTGTTACGTTCTTCCGAAATTCGATACTTGAATTAATCACGCACGATTTCGTAATGGATTTTTCTGGATTTTTCTCCCCATTTCTATCGTCCATTCTATACCCAATTTCACAACTCGAATACCGGTTTTGAACGACCTTTGGCGTGCCCAGGTATGCTCATCGAACGACCCGATCGTTCTCCGTCGACGTTTCCGAGGAATTCGGGGAATGAAATTATTGACGTCGCAATCTAGCCGCTATTTCTCGATGTTTCCGCGATTCTACGCGCGTACAAATGCAACACAGCCTGCAATGCATCCGTGATCCGTGTAATCATCAATCAGTCGCGTAAGGAGCTGGAGAGAAAAGAGCTGGTAGAAAAGCCACGAGGAGGAGTTAAACCTATCATTGGTTAATTAATCATTGCGATTCGCACACCTGCCCTCGTGCGTTACGAACCTATTATTAAGTACCATTACTCGCCTATATCTACCTGTCAAATCCTTTCACGACCTTTGACTCCTGTCTTAAATAAAAGATAGAAGGAACAGAGGGAGCTCTAATGTACAGTTAGCAGTCTGTAAATTCCGCTTGATCGTCCATTTTATTTTCACATTTCTGTCACAATTATGATATCAATCTTGGGACTTCTATAATTCGAATATAACGTCGTAATGTCAATTTGATGTTTGAAATATTAATTATATCAAGAATTCTACATAACATAATTATATAAAATGAAAACAAAAAAGAAATTTTGGAGCAAAAAAATAAATATTTCTCTATAAAATTGGACTAAATGAATTTGATTAATTAATTAATGTAAAAGATTGATTTTTTTATGCAATAGACTATATTGAAAAATTTTTTGATTAGGTTTTTTAAAATTTAAAATTAGAAATTTGAATAAATTTAAATTATTTATGCAAAATCACACACGTGTTGTACTCTTAACGGTTTCTTACTTTACTGCTTTTTATTCGTAAGCATGTTCACGTGATAGAAAGAGGAATTTCTAGCACCCATCGTCTGCGTTTCGATTGAAATGCCACTCCATAGACGTTACGTTATCGTACGATTATCCCGCGGGAGAGTAACGACCCCGTTATTCAAACGTTTCTGTTTACGATTCTGTTCACGTACGCGCCGATGATAACGTTGCGTTTCACTGAAAAGCCGATGAGTGCGTTTACATTAAGCTTTGCGTAGGGAATGCATCGACAGTTTTGTAAAGATATAGAAATTCTATAGAAATTGTCGCAAGATTTTTATACAAATTCCAAGAGGAAATGATATTTCTATTCATCTTAGATCTTTTACAAGAATTTTCTTGCATTGAATTTTCCATGAAAAAACATTTCCATCGAACAATAAAATTTCTATATGAAAATGTAAATATTTTCTGGAAAATATATTCATTTTATAATGAGACAGAATTTTCATGAAAATTATTTGGCCTGAAAACTTTTTTACAGATAAATATTTCTATATTTATATTTTTTACAATTTTATTTATAATTTATTTTACGTCTTTATATTAGATCTTTAAATTTTTAATGTGATATTTATAAGAATAAATAATTAATTTTCTTAAATTCATTAATGACTTGATTTATATTTTTGTTGTGACAGAAATGTTGCCAATGGATAACGTTGTTGTGACAGAAATGTTGCCAATGGATATTTCTTATCGTTTATCCTACCGCGAGAAAGCATTGAACGATTGAATGGTAGTGATTATAAACGGTCTACTAAACTAAACGAACGGAGAAGGATCTTTAGACGTAACTTCACTCGTAAGTGAATAGCATGAAGAAGTCGATGTTAAGGACGTCAAAGTGAACTGAACTTATTATGGATCGCTTCATTGATTGTTGATTGCACTTAAATGATAGGTAGAAGTTTACCCTTTCAATCTAAACACTTTAAAACACTTAGGGCGGTGCTTTGAAAGTCTTACCGACTACTTTGACGCATTTGATTTAAATCTTATTTTATCTTCGCGTCATACGAAAATATATCAATTATTTATAAGATAATATTTAATACATTTAAGTTCAAAGTCGCGGCAAACTAATTTTAACACGATTCAGATTTTATATTTAGATTTTTTTATCTCTTTGTACCATAATATTTGATAATTATGAAAAATTGATTGAATTTTTTTTTTTTTATAACTCCTAATTTAAAAATTATAAAAAATTATATTCCGGAGATCGCGAAGTCGGAGAATTCTTTAAGCGGAAATTGAAAGATAGCATGCGTTTAGCATATCAAGTCGATTCGCGTCTTGCGAATGCAGTTAAGTGATCGTTAACAAGCAACTCGTGCGATTGTTAGAATGCGTCGCGTGATGCGATACAATTATTGCTTACGCAACGCGGATATGGAACACTCAGACATTTCCACCAGGAAACCTCTAGCATTGAATGCACCAGTTTTGTCCTTCAGAAACGACGTCGCACCGCGTCGTCGAACGAGATGCTGATTGCATCAAGTATTATGACCGACACTCGATCGTTCATACCAGATAATCATTCTCCTTCGCGATCGTTCGCTCGCTATCTGCGCAACGATTTCTGCAGATCGCAGTATGGAAATGAAGTACGCAACGTGACGTTTCTGTTGAAGCGTAGCCATCAAATGCTCAACGCAACCGCGCGTCTTTATTGTGCTAGTTTCGCAAACTTGCATTATATATTACACAAAAAAGGTTGATAACCTTTTGTTGTATCTTATATCGTGCTCGACAATGCAAATGCAAATATTACAGGGTATACTATACAATACTGTTATTCATCGTTATCCTATCACTTATTGTTATGTCGACTGCGCTTTTCAACGGGCGCATGCATGTCTTTCAATTTTTTTTATCATTCCGGCGATGCTGCTATTGTATTATTGGATGCATCTATTTAAAAAATCAAGAGGAAGACAATTCGAAAGATCGTGTTACCAATCGTGTTACCGGCATTAATTTATAATCATTTTCGCTTGGGATTAAAAAAAAATGTAAATGCGAGTTCCACGATGTAAGCGAAAAGATTTATGGTTCGTTGTTAAAGGATCGACGATCCGTCCGACGAAGGGAAGAATCGAGGGCACTTCGGTCACCATTATCTGCACGGTGAAACACAATATCTCGCCATTTATCCGACATCGTCGTGATCGAGGCTCTCATTTATCCCTTCGCCGCGTCGCTCCCCGGCTATATCATCCAATCGCATCGCCCGCTGATCGATTTATTGCATTTCACGGATTCGCTCGCGACTGTGGCGGCTGGCCGGGCTGGCACTGTACGATTTACAGTGTCGTTCGCGATATCTGCCGCAAATCGCGATCTCGCTTCGCGGCTCGCTTCTCGCCTCGATAATTGGCTGGCTTCTCACCTCGTCCCAGTGTTAAACTGCACCTAACTGCACTCTTCGCACTCGATGCACTCGTGCGATCATGATTAGCGAGTTAGCCTCCTCCGATAATCCGATTAACGTCGTAAATCTTTCTCGTCTCGGATCTCGGAAATGAGAGGATTGACACTAAACCGAGCTCATTCGGAAGGAAAATATGTCAGCGATTTTTCAGCAATTAAATACTGAAAAATATGGTTTTGCAGTTTCATAGCGAAAATTATCTAGATGCAAAAGCTAAATTGGATAAATGATTAATAAGCAAATAAGATATTGCGTACGTTTTGCATCTAAACGATATAAATGATAGAGATGGAGTTTATATCTGAACAATTTGTCAAATTTAGTAAAAAAGTCTCTCCGTGGCGTCCAGTCAGATAATAGTCGGTCACACTTCTTATAAAACTATGTGATTTGATTATGAGACCTAAATCTTCTTGCACATATTATTAAATGTTGCTACTATAAATTCTACGACGATAATTTTTTAACAAATATGATAAACAATGATACATTTTAACATTTAGGATTTAGGATTTTAACTGGGCCAACGAAACATTTTTTTCAGTGAATAAGTAGAATATTGGAATAAACTTTGTAATTACAAATCTTTCATAATTATTACCTTATCTTTCATTATTTTTCATAATTATATTATTCATAATTATTAATTGATAGACAATTGTTCTAGACGTCAGTAAATAATAAATGTTCTTTATGTTTCTTTTTTCGTTTCCTTTCCTTATATTCCTCGGAAGGCAATGAGATTGGTCAGTTGCAAGCCGTATAGTTGCAATCAATATTATTTTCTAACGAGTGCACACCTCGTATATGAAAACGTCTTTTTTTCCGTTTCCCTCGGGATGCATTTCCGCACATCATTTGTTATGTTCTCGAGAGGTTGATTGCCCGACTCGGACTCGGTTTAAAAACGTCAGTTGGTCGGTCGGTCGGTCGGTCGCTCGGTCGATGAGTCGAAGTGCCGAGGCCATTGAGACACGATGTGAACAATACAGAATCTGGCTGGGACCACGTCTCGAGTCCTTGGGCGCGGTACTGACTGACGTTTCAAAGACCGTGTCTCACCGTATCTCTCCGAATAACTTTACAGTGCCGTTAAAAGACCTCGCCTTTGTCTCCGCTGCGATGGCTCCGCTTCGAGAAGAGAAAAGTTCGCGAACGAACCGTTTAACGTGGTCACGCTAACCGACTTATCGCGACTTAACTCCGAAACTATAACCGACGTAGCCATCAAATGCGGAACTCTGTTCCGCGGCGAGTTCTGTTACGGTAAATATCGCTTGGCGGCTACGCTCTGTAATTAGACACACGTTAATTAGAACGTGGCTTTATTGCATTTATTTCCGGCAATCGAGCGCGATTTTGTTTAGAATTAATTTACGCGGACGTTTCAATCATGGTGATCCTTATAACAATTTGATTTAAATATTTTATTTTATTATTATTTATGATTTTCTATTTTTATATTTATTATTTATTATTAAATATATTATTATATTTTATTATAATTTAATCATTCATTGAGTTTTCAAAAAATCTTTTCGAAATTTATATTTTTATGAAATAGAAAATATATAAAAATTTATAATTTTTATATTTCAAATTTTCCGATAAAATTACGATATTAATCTTGATTTTGAAGTACAAATTTAAAACGGCTTGTTACTAATGTTTGAAGATTTTATTATAGTATGATTTACAAAAGCCACCATTATATAATTAATTAAAATTCATATTATTAATTTGAGATCTTTTATTATATTTAGAAAGTAGGTTTTTCATTATTAATTCATCACATATTTGAACCATGACCATATCGTACTATCACGATCAATTACGCACAATTTACATCAAACACACGCGTATTTCTGTCACCCCACATTTGCCCACGCGGAAGCACATAACGTCAATTTAATTACTAGGCAATTACATAATTGTCATTGATTCTTCTGCAATTATCTGGTTATATGCATCTTTCCCACACGAATACACACACATACACACACACGCGCGCGCGCGCGCGCGCACGCATGTTCGAACTGTGAATGGAGATTTGTAACTGCATTCTGCACAACTCGAACATACACTCGAACGTTTTTTTTTCATTCTCTCTCTCTCTTTCTCCCCCCCCCCCTCTCAATACTTTCTATTTCCATATCGTCAAAGCATAGTAATCGCAGCTTGCTACATATACATTTGTTAGGATTATCTTTATCCGATTTTATACTCATTAGAGTTATTTCTTGCCGCATACTTGTAACAGGTAATTAAGCTCCGTGAGAATGGTGACAGGAAATTTTCATTGCAAGAGAATTTTTTCTGAATGGGCTTTTGTCTAGGAAGATATGACGAATTTTTTTTTAGAAAGAGATAAGATCGATACGCAGTGTAATTAAACGAACGCTATGATAAATGAGTTGTTGCTTTCTTAAGGTAACAATGGACGTATCCAGCGGCTATGGATATGATTGTGATCGCAGTGTAGGGTGGAGCAATCGATGAAGATGAGTAATCTTAATTTAAATTTTTTCTCCAGATGCAGCACGCGATAGTGCGTGGGTGATAATGCTGTTGTCGAAATTGAGATTTGACTTTCATTCGAACTTTCATAATTGCAATGAACTGTAAATTTAATTACTTTATGGAAAACATGCATTTATATTGAAAGAAATATAAATATTAAATTACTACTGAAAATATATTAATGATGTTAACAAAACTGAAAGAAAATATTTATGAGTAAAGGTACATTTATTTTGCATATTTTGTATTATAAATTATAAATTCACGTGACATGTTTATTAATCCCTTTTACACAAATTGTTATTTAAATGTAAATTTAATCTGAAATGTATTTCTATTTGATATAATTTCATTATTATTCTATAACGGATTCAAAATTATCAACGTGTGAATTATTGAGTTCGCGAAAACGTGGTTTATTATGTGGCGTTTGATACCTTTTGTCTTTTATGCTCTTTAAAAAAGCCTGCAGCGCCAGGTGCATCCAAAGATCGCATGTCTCTTCAGATTTTCTGTTTATTCGTAACTTTTTTATTATTGAAAAACCTGTTATTTAATTATTTCAAAAGATTTAAACTTTCATTAGAAAACTTATGATAACTTTTGAATATATTTAGAGATATTCCTTTAATTTTAGATATTAATTTTGACGAATATACAAAGTGTTTCAAAAGATCAAATGCTTGGGAGAGGTAACTGGAGAAACAAGAAAAAACATTAAGTATAAACATAAATCCGGAAATGCATTATTTTTAAATTATTGCCATTTTTATGTTGAAATTTCAAGTTGTTTTGCTTTCGAATTTTTTTATGAAAGTTAAAAGAAGAGATGGTTTTTATGAGTTTTATTATATAATAAAAGTTAAATAAAAGTTGTGGGCTGTTTAGCAATACACAAGATGCATCAACCTGAATAGAAATACAACTCATTTAACATCTCTTGGCAGAGATCAGAACTTTACAGTTATGCATCCTGAATAAAACAAGCTAAAACAAGCCGAAATTTTTATTTGACTTCAAATATGTTATAAAACTCATAAAGAACTCATCTCTTCTTTTAATTTTAACAAAAAAATTCGAAAGCAAAACAATTTCAAATTTCAACGTTCAAAAATGACGATAACTCGAAAACAATGCATTTTCGAATCTATGTTTATATCAACTTTTTTTCTTGTTTTTTTGTTTTTCTTGTTTTTCTTGTTTCCTTATTCATCTCCCGAATGATTGACCTCGACTTACGAAACACTCTGTATACGTATTGCGCTATGGAAAAATCTGTTGCGCGTTGAAAATCGATCGCGAGGAGAATGTTACGAGTGAACGCGAGGCCGCAGGTGACTGTATCAGCAACGGACGGGAACCGCACACGCAGATGCACGTAACTACATGCGCGCGAGTTATCAGGTGTTTCCCACAAGCAACGGACTAAATGCACCTGCTGCCAGGTAAGCGGGGAACGAAGTCAACGTTCTCCGAGCACTCTGGCTCACACTCGGATTTCGTCGGCGGCCTTACGAAGCTGTTATGCAAAGTGGAACTAAGTGGCGTTTACCGCAAACCGAGCTAATGGTGAGCATAAAGAATGCGAGACGTGGCGATTTGATTCATTGTTTCTCGATCCGTACGAGAAAAAATTTTTCATCGAAATTTGACAATAAAAAAATTTTTTTGGAAACGGCACAAAGTAATGATTATTTCTAGCGTAAAGTATAAGTATATGGTTAAATATAAATTTCTATATGAAATTCTAATCTAATTATAATTATAATTATAATTATAATTATAATTTCTATCTAATCATAATTATAATTATAATTAGATAAAATTATAATTATAATTATAATTATAATTTCTGTAATTAACCACACTAATTCTATGTACAATTCTTGTCATAATTTCAATCACAGTTGAGCTATTCATATCAATCACGATGGTTGAATAGACTTGTGTACATAACATAATCATTTATAATTAATAACAACGAATATGGAGTCTAGCATTCACGTCAAAGGATACGCTTTATTCATAATGTATATCATCAATTATGGTAGATCTATTCATTCTGAATGCAAAAAAGATGATAGCTTGAAAACATCGCGGAATTTCATTACGCCGGTTACAACTAGGAAGCATTATGAAAAACTACTCTCGGCAATTTTCGTAATTTGGATCATGAAGTAAGATGATCGAACGCAGAAAGATGACACGGGGCAATTTATGGAAAAAGAGAAAAGTAAAGGCAAAATCGGCGCGTAATGCCGCGCGCATGCAGACTACGCCAAGATGTCAATAACCTTCGCCTTCGTCGTCGCCGTCGTAGTCGTCGCGTGATCAAACCTGCCTCCCGCCAGTCCCTCTTTCGGCCCATCCAGCTACCCTTCGGCCACCCTCGGTTCGCGGCAACGTTCGTTTATACATGTACAGCAGAAGCTTGTCTGACCACTCGTGCGATCGAACCGAGGAGGGTCGACTCGGTGGAAACGCCGGGTCACAGGAAAAATTCGAAGAAGAGGTTCACGCTAATGTCATTAATTATTTTAATACCACAAATTAATATTACAAAGTCTATTGTACATCAAAATATTCTCAAGAAAAATATTGATAATATATATATAAATATGTTTTTTAAATATATGTATATATTATTATTTCTTTAAAATATTTCAATGCCCAAAATGTTTATACATTCTTATCTTTTTTATAAGGCAATACTCATACTGCATGTATATTTATTAAAAATATGCTAAAATTTAAATTTAGATAAACATTGAACTTTAAATTTAAAAAAGAAATGGGAATTCTTTAAAAATAAGTATTAACTAAAAATTGACTTGTCAAATTTGTAGTGAGTGAATGTGACGATAACGAATGAATGGAGCTGAAAGAGCAGATTCGCATCCCGGAAATAGAGTTGATTAGGAATAAAGGAATCATTTTCCGGTGAACGGGAGAGTCAGCGAAGTAAGTTAAAGCGAGTGAGAGTAAGTCAGGAGGGGCGAATCGGCTCTCAACGTGAGAGAGTTGCAGTGAGTTTAAACGAGGAGCGAGTGAGCACAAGGCGTCACAGGGGAGTAGCGCATTGTCCGCGGACGATGAAGGATTGAATGTCGCCGAAATACGCCTCCATCCCTTTCCCCTGGGATCATGACTCTAATTTGCAATAAATGAAGTGTCTTTAACCGCGACAATGCGCTTACGATGCGAAGCGTCCCAAATTCATTCGCGACAGTTCTCACTCGCCCCCTCGAACTACTCCCTTCCCCTTTGCATCGCCTCCTCGATCGAGAGAGGGGTACGTATAATACTTAGGCAGACGCACAATTACTGCACATGCCGACCCACATTCGCCACGTTCCACTTTCGATGAATAATCAGTGAATTATGCATATATACGTGTCGTCGAAAAATTCTGCGCAGGTGCAAATGTTGATACCATGACATCAGATTGTACATAAAGAATTTGGTTGATGATCATATAAAAAAATAAAGCAAATTTTGTAGTATTAAAAAAATAAGTTAAAAATAAATGAAATAATAATAAATTTGTGGATATTTTAGAGCTTAAAATATCCTTATTCTTGATTTTAAATAAGGGAAGTAATCAATTTTCAGGTTTGATTATCAATTAGAAATATGACTTTGGACTGCGTTAAAAATCTGTTAATAGTAATGAAACATAGTTTGCAATAGAAGCAATTATTCTGAATTTATATATAAATTCAATTAAGAAAAGTGAAAAATTAGGATATCTTGCTCTAGAAGATCCAATCTTGCCGAGCAATGCCTCTATTATTTTATTGTTTGGAAAATATTACGTTTTATAAATCATGACTTTAACTTTGCTTTAACTTTTTTTTTAAATTTGGGGGGGGAGGGGATTTGAACTCTCCAAATCCCTCTTAGATAAGTCCGTAGATATCAGAATTGACAATCTAGTTTGTTTCCCATTGCAATGTGGATATTTAAGTATCACGGAATTTTAACATAGTCATTTATATACATTCGTAGAAAGGGAGAAGTTAAATTTACATTAGAGGAAAATGTGATATATACCGCGCCGTGTTCCCTCATCGAATGTGGAAAATACGTGGAACAGGATACAGCTGCGGCGAATCAAAATGATTTTTGCACTGGATACGCAATTTTGAACTTAACGTAGCTGGGTCGTAAATCTCGATTGACGATTACCGTATTCCGCCAGCTCGCGAATATCGTTCCCTTACGGCGAGTGCCCGAGACATTTCTACGTGCCCGAAATTTCGTATCGCGAGCCTGTCGACCACGCCCCTCTTGGTCCAAGTTTCCCTCGAGGGGCCTTCCCGAAGCTCTTGTCACAGAATTCATCGAAGCATAACACACACAACTCTTTACTTTTCAGAGCACATACAACATCGCGTCGACAAAGCATCGTGATTGTCACGTGCACTCGTTCACACAGTTCGCCACATCTGGCCCGTTGGTACAATTAACGAATCTGGATTCAACGAATTCCGCAAATGACTGCGCATCGTAGTTGATTTAAGAATAATCGACTGAGAGTTGTAGACTTGAAAAATACAAAGTGTGTATTATTAAAACAAACATCGAAAATTTTTGGACGTGTTTTGGAAAAATATTTATTTTTATAATTATAATTCAATAGCTTGTAGGCCTGATATACAAATTGGAATACTAAAAAAAATCCACAGTCATGCTTGCGTAATTTAAATTTTCTTTACTTTAGTTGAAATACTAAAATTGAACTACCAGTAGATCAATTACGATTTAATGTTTAATATATAATAATATCAAAAATATGTCTCCATTAAAAATGGCAGCAATTTCTATTCCATCGAAGTCTCTTTCCATCGTGTCTTTTCTTTTAAAATTTCATGTAAATTTCTTATGGAGCTGTTCGTACACAAAAGTGTACGGCAACTTATAGTACATCCGTGCACCATGCGGCACGCCACATGTCGCAGAATCGTTTCAAGTGCAGCGCTATTGAACTCGTTTGTATCTATACGAACGGTTACCCCGTATTTTGATATCAATGCAATCACGTGGGATGCCACCGGCTGTATTATATACTGCATGTGTAGTTCCAGGGTTAGGATTAGGGTAGCCAAACTTGCCCTCGCATTTTCAACGTATTAAATGCATTCTGTCTCGACCCTCAGGATAGATGTATGACGTTGGGTCGAACGCACCGAAAACAGAACAGTACGTATGAGTAGATATTCTCCAGCCTGTCAACGAGGGTTCATCTATTCCCATATCTATTCGCATATGTTTAAAATTACAGCAACTGTCCTATCGCGCATGGATATCTCTAAAAGAGATGATCAAATTTACATTTAATTTACCTTTCGCATTAAATTTATCTTTTCATTATCTTCACATAAAAATTAGATCCATTTAATCTAGCTTGAGCTAAACTTATTAAATCTGGAGACTTAGTCGAAAATATTCTTCTATTAATGTTGTATTAATTTTAATATACTTTTTAATATACTTTTTAATATACTTTTCTTTTCTCCAATTCTAATTATTGCTGTTTAAAAAATTAATTTTTATTAATTCTAAAATACATGTTTTATATACAACAAATAAATAATGATAAGTTAATAGCAAAGTTATTACCAAGTAACAATAGTAAAAATCTGTAAACATTTACACGCAATGAAGCGTAAAGGGTCATCTCAACGGGTGTTGCCAAACGCATGTCCTGTAAAAAAAAAGAAGCGGAGGAACTGCATTATCCGAACGTGCACTCCGCGATGGATACGCGCGCATTATGCGAGATCGCCCTCGGCATATATGCATCGCACTTGCGCATTATGCACGGCTATTCAGGTAGCAAAACACAGACAGATGTTGAATGTAGTTCGTTTGAAATGTCGATGGCAGTTCGACTGTGGGCCGAAAGCGCACAGTTGCGGTTTCGGGGGCAAAGGAGCGCTCGCGTGAAAGGGCACCAAATTGCCGATGAATGGACGTCGAATTATATCCCGCCGTTTTTGTTTCCCCCGGAAACTGCAATCGCTCGATATTTGCTGGAAGAATTTAATTCGCCGTTCGCGCATAAAGAACGTTTTATGCATTCTGGACCGCGCTCCCGTCGCCACATTTTCTCGCGCAAATGGCATGAATGTGCAATAATGCGCCTATTTGACATTTTCATATAATTGAATTTAAGTGATTATTATTTATTATTGCAATAAAATTACATATACATTAATAGGACTGTTTGTATGCGATAGACATGTATTATTATTATCATCATCATCATCATCATCATCATCATCATCATCATCATCATATACATTATACAATTATAAATAATATTAATGATGTATGCTTATTATATAATTATATTTGTTCAATCATAAATAATTTAATTTATTTAAAGTCAACACAACTGGTTTTAATTAGCGATGGTTATTTAATAATTATTACTATTTAGATAATATTTTAATTAACTATTTATGAGAGCACTGATAAGAGTTATTTAATCGAAAGTATATTAATTAACGTCTCTCGTATTATTTATCTAATACTAGACGATAGACAGAATGTTACTTGTTTTAAATGCAATCAAATTGTAAAAAATAACTTTTCAGATTACAGCACATCTTAATGATTAAACACTGATCACTGCAAGATGAATCTTAGATGATAAATAATTTTTTATCTTTTTAAAAGCTATAACCTTGCTCAAAATCGCAAGTCGTTTAAGAAACGAAAGTCTCGTCGTGAAATCATGTACATTTCGATAGAATTGAAGTCGAGTTAGAGGCAAAAGAACAAATCATTTCCCATCATTTTAAAGCTCGAATGATATTGCAAACAGGATAGAAAAAGATTTTCCTACCGGCATTGCGCATCCATATATAACAAAATGCAAATTAGATTGCGCAGAAAGCAGAAAAATAATGAAGGAAACGTGCAAAATTTGATCTAGTGCGACTGATATGACATATATCGCACAGAATATCGCATACCATTTTGATGATATTCTGACATTTCGTGTAAGTAGATTCTCTCTTTTGCACAGAAAATTTTCATTTTATAATGCACTATTATTGTTAATTTTTAAATTTTCATGGATAATATTTTCATGAATAATGAACATTGCAACATAGAAAAATAACTCCGAAATTAATTATTAAAATATTGATAAAAAAATAACAAATTGATAAAATATAATTAAAAAATGTTTAGATTTAATATAAGGGTAAAATAAATTACACTACACAAAATACTTTTTATGCAAATATGTTTAAGTGCGCGTTGCATTGGTATTCCGAAAAATATTTTCTTAGTTTTCTGTTTATACATAGATAATTTCAATAATTGTTACTGGTTAGTTATAAAAGAGAAAAAAATCGACTTCTTAATATTGTAATATAATCACGAAAAATTTCCGCAATAGCAAATAATGATATACAATAAAAAGCATCTATCTAGCTCCTGCAACCCTGCTTTCACGGCAAACAAGCATCCAATGACTGGATTTATAAATCAGGATTGTCGTGAGCGTAAATTAGGAAGTCTTAAGAGGATTAGAGAAGAACCATCCTAATCGGACTTACCACGTTCGTATGGGGAACCTCCTTTCTTCTACGACTCAAATGGGACCTTTATCCGTTTTTTCTAACGTGCGCGTGAAAGTGATAACAGAATTAAGGGTAATGGAACCGTTGCCTTTTGTCTGGAATGGTTCCTTGCCTGTATACAAAAAACAATGTATCTCAGAGAAAACAATTTTATATACAGCGTACATGGAAAATATTTTCATTATTTAAATATCTGCATTGAATTGAATTGAATGAAAATTGAATAAAATTTGGAGATGTATAAAGTTTGTGTTACGTAACAATTATTATAAACCTGTACACGCTAAGAGGATATTTCGGACGATACAACGCTAATGTTAGATTGTGGCCAAACTATGAATAGAGTAATAGGAAATAGTATTTGAAGAATGGGCCACTCGGTCTCATGCCACCGAAAATATCACCCTTGGACGGTATCCAGAAGAATTTACTCTAGAAAGAAAAGGAAAGTCCTCTTTGTCAAGATAAAAGTTCTTAATCTTAACAAAAGTTATGGCACGATAACGTTTCGCGTATCGCATTATGGATTAAACACTCTCATGAGAGATCATAGACATAAACGCACATATTTATACGTGCAGATCATCACCGTCATCATCTGCTGGTGCAGACGAAGCGCGAGTACGTCAGCCAATTTGTTACACACATACGTCATATTATGCCATGTTATCCGTATTTACCGGCATTGCGGACGGTAGCATCTTGCTTCCATAATATTCTCTAACTCGCAGACGAGACGTGACACTTAATACGCGCGGCGTAATAGGCACGCTTTGCAGAGACCGACCCGGCTTATCGCCCGGCGTTTCTGCATACAAATGTCGGTAAACATAGAAGTTATTCTGGAACGCGTACCAGATTAATTTCGCAGATATCGTGCTAATGGTGATCACGCCTTCGCTCCGCAATCTCTTGCCATCCATTAAGTTACATCGACCGCGCCGCGGATCATTAACGTTGTCCGCCGCGAGAAACGCGATACGGAAATGCGTCATGGAGAAAGTGTCGTCTTCGATTTCGTCCTTCCACTCTTTCTCTTTCAGTTAAGATAAATTTGTATGCATTAAGATAAATATTGTAAATATATGCAAAATTGTTTTCGTAGTTTTTCGTTTTTAGTGTAGTGCAGTAATTATAGTGCGTCCATTACAGATTATGCAGGCAGACATGTATTATATTTCATCGTTGCTTTAATTTCAAGAAATTTAATACCCTACCCTTCTTTGGTGAACCATTCGATGTTTATTAACGTAACGGTTCGTTTGCCGGTCATCTAATTATCCGCATTATTGTAACCAAAACTGCTGGCTGTCCTTTTTTTTATCGACGTCAACGATCGAGCTCGTATTTCTGCCTAGTGGGAAGCTCTACGGCTTCTCTCTCCGGGATCGAAGTGCATGTGTATCCCACTGCACATGTGTACCCGCCTCTTCATTCCATTCCCATAATGCAGTAGTCGTCGATGTTCAATCGAAGAGACTCCAGAGTTCAGATCGTAAATAAATGATTACCGCTGCCGAGCGATATATCTCGATCTCGACAGGTGAAATATTTTCTTCATTACAGTGCACAATATTGGCTTTGTTCAACTTTCGCATACATTGTGAGCACGCAATTTATTTTACACGCGCTTAATATTTCGCTTAATATTTCGAAGTATTACAATATCTTGATGAATATTTTCTGAAAAAAATAATTATGAATGTAATATACAATTAATCAAACGTAGCAATCAAAATTTATAATACGTTACGTCGAATCTACATTTATATTTCATTAGACCGTACATAGGGAATTGCCATTACATTTGTCAGTAGTAATAAATGATTTATTTCGCAACATACATGTTTTTCGATTTCTGCATTCCGCATTTAGCGGCAGCTGTTGCGAATTTGTTACACTTCGAACGGCGACAAATGAAAATAAATCGTCCGTGGCTGACGTACTTTTTAAACCACTCACTTCTTTCGTTATTTCGGCTCTATGTATCATCATCGACGAGCAACTGACTCGCCAGTGTGCGAGAGAAGTTAAACGCCGCCAGTATCTCGGTTACAAAGCACGTACAGAGGATCGTGAGCTCCCACAACTCTCGCATCCTCTCTTTCGCCACCTTCGCACGTATTCTCGTCATTGCCTATTCCTGCAGAACCTGAGAGATGAGACGAACTCGAGAGCTCGGGATCAGAGACGTCGAGTGTTCACCAAGTCGACTCAGGCTAAATTGAATCAGTTCGCGTTCGATTAACGGTCGGGTGGAAACTAATTCACGACGGAGTATACCGCGAATGCCGTGTTAGCCTCAGGGATACAGCTAACGGCGTACAATCTAATTTTCAATTAAGGTCGATTATTATGAAATACTCCTTTGCTCCATGATACAGGAACGAGCATGATCGAATTCTAGATATCTTACTTTGAATCTAATTTATAGAACTCTATTTCTTACTGTAAAAAAATATGCAATAATATATATTAAATTTTTATAAAAATACATAAAATTTATATATATTTTATATAATTTATATAGTTTTATATATTTATATAATAAGCTATATATGTCATCACTATATATATATATATATATATATATAGTAAAAGTATTATTAAATAAAGCTATCTATTGCAAAGATTATTATTTGTGCGTTAATTTGAAACGAGAAAAAAACGCCGAAGATCGTTAAATGCGACTGACTAAAATTTCCAATAGTGAGACTAGACGATTAGGTGTATTTGTAGTCGAGAGGCATACCTTTCTCGACAGAGATGTTTAATCATTGATAAAGAGGCGGTATCTTTTTTTGCGCGTTCTCTCGATGCGGCATTTCAAATAGCCCTTCGAAGAATGCTAAAAACCAGTCGGGCAGTTTTTCCAGCGAAATTTCTCAACGAGTGAAGTTGCTGTTCGTAGCATTACCGGTCGCCGATGCTTCATAAACTGAATACGCGTCATGTCATGGCGAGCATTCTTACTACGAGAGTGCTGATGAGACTCGGTAACCCTTGCTCAAAGACCGTGCAACCTCGCTTCGGTCGAATCTCGTTGCAAATGGCATGCAAATCTGGAATAACGGATGGCACGATGAATGGTAACGGTGTTTGATGGACAGCTGTCACGAATAGATGGACGAGAGACGTAGTTACACTTTGGTTATCGTCGATTATCATCATTATTATAACGGAATTTTATAATTTATAAGTATAGTAAGTAATATAATCACAAATATAACGAAATATACGATATCTAATAAAATGTAATATATTTTATAAATTATAAAATATAATACATAAATAATAACAAAATAATACATAGTAAATATAATACATAGTTTATAAATTAATATATTTTATAAGTTTTATTTTTTATATTTTTTAATTTTCATAATTTTTACATAAAGATGTTCCAGAATTTTTTGGAAAGCTACGTTGAAAGTGTTGAAAATCTTTTGTTATAAAAATAAGAATCGACCAGTGATAAAATATTCGCGAGTATTATGTTGCGCCACGGGATATAAAGTTAGAACCGGTACTCTTCGACAGCCGCGAAAAAAATGCGCATAGTTTGCAATGAAGATTGCGACGCATTTGCGTGATCCTTCTGACGAGGATTAAATTACGGGGAGAGAATAAACTGATGCCTCTCTCCCTCGTCCACAACTTCCGCCGGTTTTAATTTTAATCGGATTACTCATGAATTCTCCGATAAGCCTGTCCATGCTTACGATTCAGATTCTGCAATCTGAACTCAAAGAGATTAAATGTCGGTAAATAGTAGTTTTGCCTGGCGGTGTGTTTGTCGCAAGGTTGCTGTTGCTGATTACCACATGCGCAATACGTGATAATCGCGCCTCCAACGCAAAAGTTTCTTTTCACGAACAAGTTTAGCAATCGTATAAAATATAGTTTATCGCCCACGCTAATCTTATATTGCTCACTCTGAAAGAGCGCACTGTTCCACGATGCAGAAATATCGAAATGTCTATTCTGTTATTTAAAATATTTGAATATTTCATTGAATGTATATTTCATTTATCTGTTTTTTTTCTTTTTCCAATAAAAAAGATATTGCCAAAAGATGCAACAATTTTAAAGTTGCTAAATTATAAAATAAAGAAACGGAAAGTTTAGCTGCACAGATAAATTGAAAGTGAATAGAAAATGATATAAATTTTACACGTATCAATTTATCGTTTATGAACTTTATCAATTCTTTATTATTTCTTTATCCGTCGTCCATCCGTCTTTCTTCTATTATCGCGAATTACGATATTCGTAATTCCTGTGGTTTTATCGTACCGACGTGTTTTAAAATAATGTCGCGCTGTAAATGCGCGGCACGACAGCGTGTGTGGACAGACAGCGATACATAATTTACACGCCACTTCGTTAAACGGTGCCGGACGTTTATTTTGAGAAAGGGCGAGCGAGCGTTTGTAGCCGCGCGGCGCAGAAAGCCGGCCGTTAGAACAATCTCGTCGGTGTGTATGTATGTTTTATATTTTACGCTTCGCTCTACCCTTTCGGCCGCGACTGCATGTTCGCAGCTTGCTCTCGCGGAGAGAGATCGCGTCAAAGGTTTCACCGGCCGATGCGTTTTACGGCCCTCCGCGACCGAGGCTCGGCGCGGCGTGATGTGGCGTTGCGCGCGGAGTGCCGGACACGGGGCGAAGCAAACCACGATGCATCGGCTATCGCTTGTTTCCAAAACGTATGCGCGACGTGCGCACACGAAACGCGAATCCGTTTAAGATCTGGACACGCGCTCGCGCTTGTAGCAATTTACACTTATCGCTAGTTAGTGTGACTTGTATTTAACGCGAGCTATTAACTGTCGTCGCCGGTATCTTATGGGAACGGGAGAGATATCGCGTGTGCGCTCGAATTTAAAACTCTGTCTCCCCTTTAATAGTTACGTGGCGGAAATAACGATTTAATAGCGAAATTAATGGGAGGATTGAATTAACGTGAGGGAATAATTTCGGTGGGTAATGTTACTCGCGGAAACAAATTTGCGAAATTAATGCGTTCGTGAAAATGGGGGAAATGAAACCGCGCGTTAAGTTATTATACTAGGAGCTGCAATATGTTAAAATTATTCAGACGTTTATTTAATTGCAACTTTTGTTGCAATCTCTCGCTTCGTTTAGAGGAAAACAGGAAGATTAAAGCTTTACATCTCTTGAACGTGAGCTTTGTTAGTCGTACTTATAAAACGCAGTGTGATTATTGGCAACGAGCCGTCGTCGTCGTCGTCGTCGTCGTCGTCGTCGTCGTCGTCGTCGTCGTCGTCGTCGTCGTTGCTCATGAAAAAGTCGTCTCCTCGGAAAAACTGGACACTGGAAGCTTAGCTTTTCGCTCCCAACGATCCATCGCACAGGTGATGTAGTTATATGGCGCGGTGCGGTTATGCTCGCGCGAGCATCACGACTGCAAAAATGTTACGCAATTCGTTGATATAGCCTCAAAGCTGGCGTCTAAAAAGCCAACGCCAACTCGCATAAATGCCAGCCGTATATGGCGACCTGTCCGTACCGTTTCTCAGCACCGGCGACCATCTAGACGATGTCGAACGAAAGGTTCTCACCACAACAATCAGGGGCGGATTTAATCTTCGGAAGAGAGACAAATAGATATCTCTCAATTTTAGACTTTTCCTCTGAAATATCCGTGATATAAATCTGTACTTGTCGAAATACGTAACTTCAAAATCTAATTGAAAATCCAATCGGATATATTAATGTATTTGAAAATAGCACTTTGATTTATTTTATCTTGTATTTTTTATTTCATTTGTTTCAATTTAAAATTTATTTTTAAAATTTATTTTTCATCGCAATGAAAATAAAAATGTCTCGATCGATAATTTTGGATTTAATCCTTTCCATTTGCTATGAAATCTAAGGAAAGTTTGTAGTCTTCTTGCAAGGAAAATATTTTGGAATATATTTTGCTAAAAATAATTTAGAGATGGAGATTTCAAGGCAATTATTGTTATTTGAATCCGCCCCTGAACTTTGCGCAACAAGCCGGCGAATTTCAAGGAGCCTCTGAATTCGCGAGTAACGGCTCGTTTGATTAAAAGTCCTTGGGAAAGTGGCTCACCATTAACTTCGAGACGGTAATCGTTCTTTGGCGTGTCGCAACGCTCATGGTGTTGGAGATTAAATTATAACCGCGTAAAAGAGATTGTTTCCTACGTCGGTGTTAGACATGTTCTGGTAGCCACTATTAATTGGTTGTGCGCTGAAATTGCGAGACGGTTGTAGTAATATAGTTGGAATAAATGATTTTCCTATTATCTCATATGTCCGATTTAATTTCATGAAAAGGATAAAAAGACCGCCACATTTAAATTTTACTATCGAGAAAAGTGAAAGATAATAAATATTTCTTAAAGGTAAAATGTGTGAAACATTAAGAAAATATTAAGTTACAATATCCTGTTGATGAAAAGTTTATGTCGTCCTATATATAATATCTATTTCTAAAAGGGAAACAATTATTTCTAATAAAAAAGATTTTTATTCTGTTTTTTTTTTTCTAAGCCTCCATTGTTACTTATCACTCCACAGTTACTTATTATTCCTTACACTTTAGTCCAGTCGCATAAAAGTTTAATGCGTTACGTTTACGAGTACAAGATGCATATCACTAAATCTGTCGACAGACTTGCATCGAGGTCTGAGGAAAGGTGAAGGAAATCAGCTAGATCTACTCTACCTCACGATAACAATGAATCTCGCTCGTCCTGCATGGCCAACCCTAAACAACCCATCTGCCGTCCGGTTTTATTCTTCTACATTATTTTTAATCCGATCCGCTGGCAAGGGCGGACGGGAGCAGACAGTGCCGACCAACCCCTCATAATGGTCAGCTGCTCCCATCCGGTCCATCCGTGCCACGCAAAATCGTTGCGCACGTTACGGTCCTTCGGTTGAAAGGGTTGAAGTGGCTCGCGAGGGCACTATTGCTCGACCATCCCTCACGTTAATTACATTTGCCTCAGCGATTCTAACCCCCGATGCTCGACTCTTTATACGGAATGTCCGATAAACTCAAATAGGAATTCAGCGACACGTAGAAAATTCCGATATTTGCTAAACTATTTTACGCGTTTGTCTAGTCCAGTGCATTTAAAATGTTTAGACATGTGACTTTAAATTTATCAAGAAAGATATTAATGGAAAAGAAGAAATATAAGTACAGCACAAAATTTGTAAAGTTTACGTAAAGATAAAAATTAAATAAATAAAGTTACTCTATCATTATATTAAAGTTATTAAAGTTTTCTTAGATATCTTGTTACGAATATTCGATATAAATTGTACAAAACATTTCCGAATTAAAATTAAACTAAAATAAACTAAAATAGAATAATAGATGACATTGCATGGTAGACAGATGCTTTGTACTTTTTCTTAATTAAATTTACATGTATAAGATAAAATTTTATTAACTAAAATAAAATTTATTCTCTAATCTGGAAAAGTTCTACTGCATACACGACTTTGTATATAAAATTCGTACACGGCGTTCACGGTCGTAGTATATTTTTACGAGCGGCCCCGAACAATTCCTCCGAAAATTATGACGCATCGACGAGATCTGCATTGCAAGAGTAGAGTCCCGCGCGATGTATGTAGCATGTAATAAATTCCGCAGCGCGGCAGCCGTTGCACGTGCAAATGCAACGGCAGGTCCAGGCACACAGATTCACATATATTCACGCTCTCGTTGCTTTCTCTCTCTCTCTCTCTCTCTCTCTCTCTCTCTCTCTCTCTCTCTCCCCCTCCTTCCCTCCTTCCCTCTCCCTCTCTTTGTATCTCGTGCTGCCGCGACTTCTTCCCCTCGAGTGAGAGCAAATTTTCTATCGTAACTCTATCGAAAATATTGAGGTATGACCGTAACTTAAAACGTTGTTCCGCTCATGGTGATTAATCGAAGTTTTAGTTTAGATAACTCGCATTACTTGCGTTTTATTAGATTTTTTTTATTTTATACTAGATGTTCCAATCTGTTTAATATTTATCCGATAAGTTTTCCAAGATGTTTGTGTGTATCAGTTGATGTGTTTCAAAATAAATAAATAATTAAAATCATTTTAAGAAAAAATTAATTTTTAAAATAATCAAATCATGATTGATGGTATTAATCGGCTGACAAGGCTTAGTATCGAATAATTTTTTTTCGTTGTAATTAATATATAAATATATAAATTCAAGGCAAATGCTTATATCGCGAACCATGTGTCATTAACTTACAACGAATTTGCAACGTAGCCCGCTCAAACTATATCCGGACTCTTTTCTCCTTAATAAATCGATAATCAAATCTAAAATGAATTAATTTTAGAAAAAAATCTGAAATGAATTAATTTTTAATTTCTTTCAAAAACTTATCGTTAACATAACTCAATAATGTGGCAGACACTTTCCGTGTGAGTATATTTTACATAGATATACCTATCTGAAACGAGATGTAATCGCGGGACACCTCGTTTCTTTTGTAGGCCGAACCGGCGGGTTCGGCGAAGGGCATGCTCCGAATAAGGGAATCGCCGCTCGCGATACAAGTGCGCAAACCGGAGAGAGCCCGGGGGATGACCGATGAACCCGGGTTCGTCGACCGTCCGCGGGACGGCAGCGGCAAGGAAGACGAAGAGGAGGAAGAGGAGGAGGAAGAAAATCTTGGAAGAGTCGCGCGCGTTCCTAATTGCTCTCCGCGAGAGCAAACGTCCGCGCGCGTCAAGTTCTACATATTTTCCGCGGCAGTGAAATGCTTCTTCTTTGCCTCCGTACTATCCGCGATACGAGACGTGACGTAATCCTCAGGCCCAGTATTCGGAGTAATTCCCTCGAAGCGGGATCTGATGTCTCTTTCTGTCTTTCTTCGCCTTTACATAAGATACTCAGATCTCAATGGATGTAACTCTCCCTCTTTTGCCGTCTCGAAAACTAAATATTGTAACTTGACAATTACTCATCGATGAAACGATCTTGTTTCGCGTCACAACGGTATTTATCTCACTTAAAAGAGATTGGGGAGGGTTTATGAGTCCAACAAATTGTAATTAAGGATTATATATAGCAGAATGAAATCACGCGTAACAATAAGAAGACTATAAAAAGTAATGCAAAGGAAAGACCAACATGCACGCACGCACGCACGCACGCACGCACGCACGCACGCACACACACAAAACAAGTTTCTTTGCCCAAGTGATTCAAGGAAGGAACGCCACGCGAAGAAAGGGATCTAATTAAGCGACGAAAGTAGATTTAACGATATTCTGCAATATTGCCGCGTGCCGCTGCGAGATCCTAATCAGAATCTACGAGCGCACATTGTTAAGGTGGTCAACAGGACACCGGCATGCAGGCGAAAGAAGTAAAAAGCAAAGAAATTGCAATATTAAGCGAGAACATGCGAATCTCTTCCGCATTCGCGGATGTTTCTTTATTATAAAATACATTATTGCAAGATACTCGACGCGAAAATTCTTATATTAAAGTAATTAAATTAATTATTAATCAATTTAAAGAGAAATTTAATGATATGCTATTTGTTAACAACAAAAATCTCTAGAGGTAATTGATATTTTCTGCGTCAGTTGAGTTTATAATTTATATTGAGATATTTAAAATTTGTCAAATTATCTATATGTGATTTAAATCACATAATATGGAATTTGCAATGACAAATATAAAAATTAGTATGTAATATTATACAATATGAATACAATATGTAATAATTTATATAACATAAATTTATTTTTGCGTGCAAATTATGAGGCAATTACGTGTGTCGTATCATTACGTAAAACTACATCATATATAATTACATTCTATTAGAATCACAATTTTAGCGAATGTCCACTTTCTAAAATCCCGCTGACATGAAGAGACGCGATAACGGTGTCTTCTTCGACAGTTTATAATTTATAGAGCCCGTAACTCAATCATAACTCTCTCTCTCTCTCTCTCTCTCTCTCTCTCTCTCTCTCTCTCTCTCTCTCTCTCTCTCTCTCAAAACCGATTCCTCGATTGTGCCTCGCTTACGCCATCACCGTGGGTCTGCCATTACGGAGTGTGCGAGGGGCGATTTCTAGACGAAGCGGCGCATAACTATTTTTCCGAATGAACGGACGGCCGTCGGCCGTCGGCCGCCTTCCAATTTCGAAAATCGATTCATTCGCGAGGGCAAAAGCAGCCCCGAGCGCAGGATTCTTGCGAACTAGGTTGGGTGGGCGAACCAGTTTGTCAGGTACACCGTGCACGCACATGCAAAATTGCACGCGTCCACGGTGGGTAGGTGTTATCGATTGTGTGTGCGACGCGCGCGGGAATAATCCTGCGATTCGTGTAGATCGTTTGCGAGACTTTAGATCCAGGATAACCCGCGTTTAGATCGCGCAGATAGGTCGCGAGGCACGGAGAGCAAAAATTTCTGCATAGAAATAAGCCTTGCTATTGCGAAGTTTATGATAAATTTTTTTTTCTTTCTCTTTATGTGACTGTTCTGCAGAATTGTATTTGCACTCGCAGGGACCGGTACCCTTATTTCCTTGTGAAATATATTATTTGGAATTTAATTAAGGGAAATATATGATTCCTTCAGCGGTGGAATTTGAGATTTGGAAAAATTACATGGCAATCTTGCGTGAGAAACATTCAAAGTAAGTAAGAAAGAGTTTATAAATTTCAGAACGAATCGGAATGGAAATTGTGATTGAAATTCGAGCTTTACGATCGACACGATAGAAACGAAGAAACAACCGAGGGGTTACTGTTCGGTCAAAATAACTGCCACGGTGATACGCATCAAACGAACCATGTTTTATTATGATGAAAATATCGTAAATGAAAGTTATGAACTTTCTCTCAGTGCTCACATTGAGTCTTTTCTCGTAGTTCATGACGCGATTTTCGTAGCGAAAAGAGGACAGTATCGATGTGATGAATAGTTCAAGTACATTGTCACGATCACGTGATAATAATAAATTGCAAATTGGATCTTCTTGCGAATGAGAATATGAGATATAGTATCGCATTTCCATTCGCGAGAATCTTATAGTCATCATATACCTTAGAAATTTTTAGTCGTATTGTACTGCACCGTCATCCCGATGAGAACTTCATTAAAGAAAAATATTTGGACTTACTTTTTCGCACGGTAAAACAGTACTTGTATTCAGATCTGATATTATTTAAAAATAGTTATTTAATTGATTAATAAAAATGGTTTCTTCTGAGTAAGAATTCATGTCTTTTTAATAAAATACAATAGATTTTTAAGTCAATCAAGATATTCTTTAATTCTGTATGATTATTTATTTTTACCGTAGCACGGATATCGCGCGACGTTCGAATATGGCAGGACGTTCGAATAAGCGATGATGCAAAGGGTCGTTTTTTATGCAAATTGCATCTGTCAGCGCGACGGGAAAAACTACGCGATCCATCTTAGTCTCCGACGTATTCATCTCATGAGAAAGGAAATGCAGATCTGGCATGCATCCAATGACCTTTGTGCACAATCATTCGCGTGCATTCCGATATCGCTTCTTCATCCTCCCCGGTACATTTATCAGGTAGAACACGTGGGAGGTCCGCAACGAATGTTCATGGATTAACGGAGTGCGGAATTCTTCGTTAGCGTACCTCCCATATATAACTTTTAGATAGCCGTAACGGATACGCACAAAGAGAAGTAAATGGAAAACCTCATGTGTGTATAATATGAATAAAAAAATATATGTACAATACATAAAATCAAATTTATTAATTTCTTTTTTTCAATTATTCCTATGGATATTAATCAAAAGTATGAAGTTTTATCTCACCTAAAAATTATGTTCTCGATATTAATAAAATTAACGAAACACCTACGTTTAGTGCGCTATGAATTCGTCGCGACGTACATTTCCTTAATCGTCTCTTTATCTTATCGCGGTCTCGAGACTCCTCTCGATAACGCAAATCGTGAGAACGAGTCGACGCAACGGAGTCGACGCGATACGCGGTACATCCGAAGGGTTGTTCAGGAATGCGCAACCGAGCAAATAAAAGCACCTCGCGCGTGGGGATAACGGGGAGTTGCCAATTTAAGAATCGTAAAAGTACGGATATTTCTCACACAGCAAGTTCGAGGAAAACGCAAAAGGTAGTACTCTTCTTAACGACTCCACCGCCAAAGAAGGGGAGCTTATCTTGCCGTGAATTTTTTTCTCTCGCGAGCAATCGGTACGAAGATCCCAACTGATGTCGCGGTATAAAAGCTCGAGAGGATACTCTCTCGGCCAAGTTCTCTCGTGGGTGATATCGCGCGTATATATAGGGGCGGCGTTAGCTTTTTTATGGCATTCACTCTAGAGGTTCGACCGCTTCGGAGCTTTCCGGTCGTTTATCGCGTCGATGGTCGTTAAGATATGCAAAAGTTATTTTATCCCCATTTAAAGTGGACGATATAATGTTAAGAGAAATTTGCATTAATTAAAAATATTTCTCAACAAATAGATAATTGTGATAATTATTTAGAAATTGTACTTGGAATTATTTAGCTTCGTTGTTCTATTCATTTAAATTTCAAGAAATTATTATTTTCTTTAAAAGATTTCAATACGCCTAATAAAACAATGTTTTTATTTCATATTTCTAATTTTTATTATTAATTTCAGATTATGAGCTTTATTGTTTAACGAATAGATGTTAAAAAATTTGAACAGATTATTAAGTTAAGAAAGATGTAAATATTTTTCACGTCCGTTTGAAACGTCAATTTGATGCTTAAGATGTTAATTATCTCTTCCATGCATACAAGAGTGTTCGGATTGTAAATCCCTAACTACTTTCGCCAACAATTCACGTACACGACGGCATTTACGACCGCGAGGAAGACTGCGCGTGCACCCTTCAAGATAATGCACTTTATTATCCCTTTAATAACCGACGCGATGCGTTTCGCGATGCGATGTGGGCGTCGCATAAATATGCAACACGCCTTTTGCAAACTCCTTTTGCAACAATGACTCTCTAGTCCGGGCTTTTATGGCAATTGTGAAATCATTTTTGGGACTTTGTCGCATGTACACACACACACACACACACACACACACACACACACACACACACACACATAATATACGGCCATAAACCTGTAGAGAGGCAATAGATTGCCTGTTGCAACCGCGATATTTTCTCCTTTACGGTGCAGAACTCTTATCTAATCGCATCACGTCGGTTAAGATTACGCAAGCAGATCGCAGCGAAACAAGAATAAATAATCGAAAATCCAATAAAATCTAATATATAAAATACATCAATTTTGTATTACATTTTGTTATAAGAAGCATTCAAACAAAAGAAAAAACTAGATGATAAAATATTTATAATAATTTAGACTAATAAAACTTTTTTTAACTTTGCGCATTATCAATAGTGCGTGACTTTCATCGCCTTTTATTCTTTTTAATTTGTTTTTAATATAACTCAATTTTACAATTTTATTAGTGAATTGGTGACAAAATTAGTACAAGTTTATAAAAATTTAAATAATTTGCGATTTAAATATAACAAATATAAAAATATCATTACATTGAATAATGGAGTGAAGAGAAAGGCAAAAGCGATATAAAAATAACACTGGCTACAATCCAACAGTTAAAAGATAACGACCAATTTAGGAAAGCAAGGTCGGAAGAATGTAACTAGTCGTACAACTACGCGACGAGTTTATCGCTGGACAAAATCCAAATGAATTTAACTTTCCCGCAGGAATAAATTTCGTTGGAGTTTAATCAGGGAACAATTCTTTTTCTTTTCGACGAATATTAGCCGGAAAATTTTAAAATATGGTAGAGTAATCATTAGTTTTACAATTATTTTAATTGAATATATTTTCCATTTTTATATTCCATTTCCATTTTAAATTTGCATTTTTTTTGTTTCAGGTACGTATCCCATATTTAGATAATTCCATCTTTTGGCATCGATGTAAGGTAACGCATATCATTAAATCTTTGTTAACATCGGAAAAACCGGAAGTACCTATCTCTGATGGGAAACTCTTACTGTACAAAACATAGAGAAAGCGCAGTATTAAATTTCATTGCCGTTTGTCAATTTTTTTCTTATATATCTAAGGTTCGGTATTCTTCTTGCAATTATTTATTATTTTACAACACAATATATTTTAATAAACCTCTAAATTATAAGTGTTATTACACTCTTCATTTGAGATTGTCTGAGAAACTGACCTTTTTATTGGCAATTTGCAAAAGAGATTGCGTAATAAAAGATCGTAATTTTTTATTACATCGCAATAATGATTATGCTTGTTGGAACATAATTTCTTACTTCTTCTGCATAGAAAGGAAATCGATATTGTGTTGCATCGAATGAGAAGGAGCAGCTTAAAGCTCACTGCTGTTTTAATCAATTAAATTCTCGTATTCCCACGGATTCCACGTGGACCGATGATCCGCGCCTGCATCGCTCTAATGTATGCCGGTATCATAAATTTACCCGCGCCACCGGCTTTACGCGTACAGAGGATAGGCTCCTCGTCTGCATTGCGATGAGATTGCCGGCCAACGTTCGTATGTGAATGCAATCGGCGGCCCACCAACGACGCTCTAACGCGGAAACCCGTGGTGAGCGGGAAGAAAGACGGAGACGAGAAGCGTCAAAAGCGAGAACGAGACGGGAGGAAGAATCGGGAATTATGCGATCGCGCGAGAACCGCGCTTTCTCCTCTCCCATCGAAGTGACGATCAATCCTGGAAGAAATTTGAATAGAATCGGGGGTGTTTGGCCGCGGCGGTGCCGGCGTAAGCCGATTTGAATACAGTCGATACGTATAAACGTACGTATAAACATCGTCAAGGCTGAAAATGCCAAGTCGTAAAGTACGGCTAAGTAACGTCGGGAAGATCGAAGCTGCGTAAAGTGTCGTAAAACTAAAAACGGAAGACATTCCTTGAACGTGTGTTCCAAATGTGCGAGTTCGTGCTGTGAATTTGAATCTGAAGCATTAAAAACATATGGGGACGCGAGCGAAAAGGAAATGATCCAGTAAAATCGGATTGGTATTTTAATCCTCCGAGGCACGATAAATTTTTCACCGCTTAGTTGGAATAACTGAAGGCGATTGTGTTTTTCAAAAGCTTTTTGGACTGTAAAAGATCTGAAAAAATTGTAATATATCTTTTCAGTATTTAAGAATACAATTGTACAGTTGATCCAAAGCATTTTTTACTTTATTTGTACAAGTCCGAATTTGAGGCTCGGCAAAATGCAAAATTGCAATAGAAAATTAATAATTTTTTTATGCAGTGTATAAAAAAATTCTTTTAGCTTCAAATAACCCAAGGTTAGTACTTACGAGAAAAAAATAGTGTGATGTGTAATGATACTTGCTTTAAAAAATTAATTATTTGATAACCTGAAAATTAATAATTTTTGTTTATAAAAAATAGAGAAAAAGGTAAAGGGAATGCAGGCAATTAAATGGCTGTAAGCGATCTTTAAGTGAAAGGAGATATAAATAATATAAATAAATATCGGAATATAAATAATTATCGGCGAGAAACCATTGCGATCATGTAGATTAAAGTTGCAATTCGTAAAGGAAGAATCCCAAGTTTGAATCCCAGTTGCTTTCATTAATTTTTCCGTTTCCTACAGGAAAAAATTTATTTTTTGTAAAGCAAGCTCACATAAACCAAACAATGTCTTCTGTAGAGCGTTCCATTTTGAATATCTGTTGATCTCTTCTGAATTTCTATATCTATTATAATAAAACTAATTTTTCATTTACATTATATATCAAAATAAAGGTTAAAAATAGCAAAAACATGATTCACATACTTTGACAAAATTCACCAAATTTCACCAACATAATGGGACGCTGGAGACTCAAGTTTGACTTGTTGTTTTACAAAACATGATTGACGAGATATGACATCACTTGGTCGACAAGACATCACTGTCAACAACTTTTTTAGAGGGAAAGCGATTTTTTTTGTTTACCGTTAATTGAATAATTCAAAATCAAATTCGAGTCTTCAAAGACCCAGTTGTGCCGAAGGTTAAGATTCACTCGAGATTACTTTTAATATTCACGCATTCGGCATATTTTGCTATACGTCTCCGATATTCGCACGATCCGCCTGGCAAGGTGACACGGCCTCTCATTAGCATTTCATTAGCGGGGTATTTCGAACGGTGCAAATAGCGGAATCCTTTAAACGTGCGGGTCACGCTTCGGGTTAAGCATACTCATCTCTCGAGCATCGACGTGTCGAGATCCATTCGCGAGATTACGAGTATTTATATAATGCCAAAGCGGATTCGTTGCGAACGGCGGGCCGCGAATGAACAAGGGGAAATAAAGGGATGCGATAGACCGGGCGATATAATGGTATCTCGCGTACGTTTCGATCGATGGGAAATACGGTGAAACCTGTTATTATTTAAAACAGAATCTATCGAATCTAGATCACGCAACGGCTTTGAATTTTTATCACTGTGATGAATGAAGATTTAACGTGATGATTAAAGATATTTGCATCTTTCGAATTTGTTTTAAAATGAAGATAAAGATATCAAGGTAATTATATATTTTTGAATATATATTTTGAATATAACAAATCCTTCTGGACGGAGTATTACTTGTTCTGTTTGATGTAATTCGAGAAATTCACGCCAAAGTGATAGCTCTAGGAGAGCCAGACGGATTTCATGGTGATGGAGAAATGGAAAGTAGTTATTTCTGCAAGCTAATTGCCTGTCCCGGCCGTCGTGTCTCCCTTCGTCGGCGCTTTACCTTTTTACTTTTCCCAGACACGCGATGGAATGGCCGCGAGATGCTGCGAGTCCCCATCTTGGCCGAGCAACATCCGGTCAGCCATGATTTTATATTCGCGCGCGTCGTAAAGGATTCGTGTCATGTAATAAATTAGCGTCAACAAACTCGGAGTCTGCAAGTGACCCATAATTTAAAACGCGTCGATGAGAATGAACCAGCTGATTCACGAATGCACATTATTAATGAAAGAGAAAAAGAGAGAAAGAAATAATAATGATAATTGAAATTGATTGATAAAAGAAACATTAAAAGACATATTTTTCTAAACTATCTATCTTTTCTATCATTAAATTATTCTTTATTATAGCAAATCTTATTTCTTAGTTAAGTTTAGTTTAGTTATAAGCTACGAGTGCGAAACACTAAAAAACAAATATTCGAGAAATATCTAATACATGAAAATATCAGTCTATACAAAAACCTCTTCGGCTCTCAATGGCGTGTCAAACGTTGCTAGCCGGACTTTGAGGTTCGCCGGCGGGATTTTATAATCTGTTATTCGGAGGGCTATATAAACACGATAATGTCTACACTCGAATAGAGAGTCCGAGACGGGCGAGAGCTATTTCAGGATTTAGTGGTTGCCGAGAGAGAGAGAGAGAGAGAGAGAGAGAGAGAGAGAGAGAGAGAGAGAGAGAGAGAGAGAGAGAGAGAGAGAGAATATATATCGCGGAGAGTGCCACCCTTGCCAGTTATATTTAAGTCGGTCTCCCCTAAACACACATACATATAAACACTTTCATGCACAAACTGCCGTGAACAGATCACTGCATGAGAGACGCTGGTAAGTCTCGAGCTTTGTCTCGGGAAGCCTCGTCTAAATGCGTCTAACGCTCGCTTGCACTTGGTAGCGCGTTTGACAGTGTCAAGGGCCGCTTAATATAGGCGCAGGTCTCAACGGAGAGTTCGACGCACCTCTCGGCTGATGTGTGTGAATCAGCGGATTCTGCGTACGGTGAGTCCATCGTCCATCGACGTTATCACGTATCGTATGTTAGTGTAAATTACACCTCTTCCATTCCGCGGGCCACCATCTACATTTACGCACTGCGGAATGTCGTCAGGGCGAAAACGAACGCGCGTGGCTCGTTAGCTCGGACAATTTACTTGACGCGGCGTTCGATTTCACGCCCCCCCGCTTATGATCGAATGTTATAAGCGAGAACGACGCACGATTTTTGCAGTAATACGCATTTCGCCACGTCTATCTGATCTCCGTATGAATTTGATAAAATAATAAGAACTATTTTATTATTCTACTTGAATTTCCGTGCTTCTTCTGAAAATAATAAATGTATTGATGTCGATGATTCTTATCGATTCTATTGCAAAGTCTCTCTCTCTCTCTCTCTCTCTCTCTCTCTCTCTCTCTCTCTCTCTCTCTCTCGATATCTTATCACGTATTCGAGTAAAAGAAATACATAAAGATGTACAATCAATTCAACATAATAAAAGAAAGAGGGAGAGAGAGAGAAAGAGGGAGCAAGATTTTATAATTTGTTCGTTGAGGAACTGCGTAAATATCAAAGTGATTGAACGATAATACCGCACCCAGAAAGCTTAATCCTTTTATAGAGACGTCGATAAGCGTTCTCTGGTTCACACATCAGATTCGGTGCAACAACCGCCGAGAAAATTTACAATTTATAATTATATTTTCCAAGATGTATTTATTTCTTGAAAATGAATAATACTCGTAATTATTAAGATAAAAAAATTGCACAAAAATTCTTTAATTTAAAGTCAAGAAATTAAACACTCTGCACTTTGTTCATCTTAATTGTATATTCTCCCTTTCTTAATTAAAAGAACGTGAGGAGTATGAAGAGCAACATAAGAGAATAAATCTTGAAAAATATAAATCTCAAAAATGGTTAGTTTCCAGTTACAAGAAATACACGAACGATGTAAAACATTTTTGTGAACACTGTTAAGGCTCGCGCAATAGTCACGGACGTGTCTCACGGTCACCATTTCACGGACTGAAATTTTTACAGTGACGTAACGTGACCCATGATGTTACCTGTGATACTATCACTCTATAATTCATGGCGGTCGCCGTGCGCTAGCGGGAGGCTGAATTTCGTGGCGTTTACGATTTATGATTGCACGCGCAGGTAAACTCGGGGAGCGTACGGTATCGCGACACGACGATGTATAAATTCGTGTACTAGGAGGAAGTTGGAGGCGAGCCGAAGCGCAAACATAATTTCGCATCCCGCGAGACTTTCTCTCCGTTTAACCTGCCGCTTATCATCACCGAGCATCGTAATATTCGTATCTGGCCTTAATAATTATTTCTCACGCGATCAGTATCTGTAATTAAATGCTAAATGCTAAATGCTAAATGCTAAATGCTGGGTGCTGTGTCATTTTGGCAGATACAGAAAAAGACAGTTTCAATATTATTATAAGTAATTGGCTGTATTAACTTTTACAATAATTTTATTTTCGTCTATTTTGAATGTTATTTAAATTGTTCACATTTCTGTATAATTGAAAGGTTGATTTCAGTTTCATTTCAACAAAATATCTTTTTGATGATTACACTTTAATTCATTAAGAAATTCATCTCGCTTGCTTAATACTCGAGTTGATTTTTAGGCCGATATTGCCGTCGCCCGGCCAGAAAACCCGTTATTATCGTAGACAACAACATGGAATTAGAGAACGGTTTCGAAAGGTCTGAAAGTGATACGTCGTATGGAAACTGAGACGCTATGCTCTCGAGTAGCCTTGAGGCACAAGCAACTGTGAACTCTTCTCTCATTTTCCTCTCATTTTCCCGTAAATCTTTTTCCGTCATCTTTCCTGATTCACTGACCTCCGAGGTACCTTCCAGTTCTTAACGAGACGCTGTGAATTTTGATTGCGCAAAGTAAAATAAAGGCAATACAAATGTAATCAAAATGTAATAATTTATCATTACATACTTTGATCATTACATACAAACTCAAGAGTTTCTTGAAGTGTTATAATTAAAAATGCAAAAAAACTAATCTTACTAATAATGATGAAAAATAATACAAATAATTAATGACGTTGTTTAAAAATATTTTTTGTATTTAAAATACAAAAATAAATTACGTAGTCTTCTAATAAAATTAAAATAAAATTAACAGAAAAATTAATTAATATTTACGATGCAATATCACATTAAATTAAAATATAAAATACATATACAATATATAATTAGTTTAATATATAAATATATTAAACATATAATATAAAATATCATGTCATATTATTTAAATACTATCTTAAACAGAGTTTATATTTAAAATTATCATTTTCATTAAAGCCGGCTCAAGTCAATATTCTCTACACATTGTTTAAAAATTATCTGTAATATCAGATCGAGAAACATCTTGTGGCTCACGCACGCAATACAAATAAGTTGAATTGCCTTCTTTCAACATTCAGGATAATTAGGCAAGATTGTCTGTTCGTGCCGCAGCAGACACCCTCTTTCTTCAATTCTTGTCTAGCGGACAATTATCCATTTAAATAATTATCCTCGTACTCCACGGAGGACGTGTGCCCATAATACAAGGCCTAATTTCCTCTACACCCTATGCTCTCGACACTTCATCTCAAATTCGCGACAAGATAAGAGGTGAAGAGAGTGGGGCAGCAGTTAATTGGGTGAAAGCGATGCGAACGACCGGGGGGAATTAATTAAGCGATTAACTTAGGTAGCACTTAGCACAGTACCTCGTCGAGAGGTTAAGTTTCGAAATTGGGGACAAGCGAGCCGAGGTCGGAGTTCGCGTTGTACAAGAATGGCACGTAACTTTTAAACACCCACGCGTCGCAGTCTTCGCGGTATCAAAGCGAAAGTTGGAGCGATCACAAAGAAAATATATTTGTTAGAATCGTATTTTTGTCACAGCAACAAAATTTGCAAAAGCAAATTTGAGAGTGAAACGCAACAAAATAATCTTACAATCAATTTCACTGACATTGCTTAAATCTAATCGTTGCTTTAATCTAATCGTAAAGATTTTCATAATTTTCTAGATTTTACTTCCAAAAAAAAAAACGAAAGATTAAATTTAATTACTACTAAATTTTACTTTTTATATTTGCTAAAAAAGATCAGCAACATCTTGAAGAATTAAATTATCCCCAGATTAATTGGTCCGTCGCATATCTTTTTTGCACATCTGCGCGCTGGTTTAATCTCATACAGCGACAACGAGTATCATAAATTAAGATTTTGGTCTCTACTGTTGTTTGGATAAGCGATGTGATGGACGCATCGGGACTCAAAGGAAACAGGCGTGAATAAGTCGACGTAAATTTATACAAGGTCATAGTGCACATTGCTACACCAGTCATTAATCGCTCGACACTTCAATAAGAGCGTGCGACCTCAATTGGGATGGGTAAAAGCATCCGATTGTATGCACCCTTTGACAGGAGAGGCGGATGCACATTCGTTATAGGGACAGGAGGAAATGACTATTTCGACAGATCGTTGAAATGCGTGAACATCAATAATCTTTGCGTGATGATAACTCGAATCACGTGAATCAGTCGGAAAAATCATGACAACATAAATTTGGTAACATGCAACATTTTCCAATAATAAAATAAAAATTAGAGAAACGAAATTAATAAATTAACGACGACGAATTAATAAAAATTTCCTAAAAATTTTATTATTGCCATAGGGAAAGGTCCAATGTTACATATGCAGGATAAATTTAAATTTACAGTTAATATAAATTTGTAGATACTGGATTCATGAATTCCTCCATAACGGATTTTCGTACAAAGAAGCCCTTTCGCTTATGACGAAGCGCATCCCCTTCGACGCTACATATTTCCTTTCCAAGTACTTATTTTCTATGGTTTCCTGCATGATGTATCGAACTCTTATACTCGAGGGTGTAACGTTTACTCTTGTAAAGGGTGCTTCAGTTTCGGCTCGATATAGTTACAACAAATACGCTTGTAATATTATTTGAATAACATATAGAATAGAATATGCAGAGATTTCAATTTAACCGAGTCTATTTGAATATAGTATATTTTAATTATATATACAAATATGTGCGCATTACAATGAATTTCTACAATTTCACATATAAATTTTTACTGATATAAAAGATGATGGCATGTTATTTTATAAAATTTGGAAAAATGAAATTTTGCTTGAAAATTTCAGTCTTTTTGGGAAAGAAAATTTTTTATTATTTTAGAACCATACGCAATCATTATTCATAGGCATTTTGTATCAGGGTCATACCCACATTTAAGCCCACATCTACATTTTCATTTATGTGAATGGAAAACAAAATAGATAATAGCGTAACGGCTGTTACTTCCGGCATGTTGGAACTTTTATTCCGCCGACCAGTTTTCGTCTATGGCGATGCTGTTTCAAACGGAAGCATCAGTAGTCACGGTGCAACAACCTCCTTCCTCGTTTTGTTTTTTCTCTGTATCAAAACGAACGCGCCCGAGATTTAGAATGCTCTCATGCGCATATATATTTAACTGTACTTTTAAAGAGATGCCTTCATATGATAACAAAAGTAAATATTTCACTTTTTATGATTTATTTAGAGATAAAACTCATTTCTCAAAATACTAAGGAAACGATATCATATTCAATAATCCTTATATTCTTTTTAACTGCAAAAACGTTTTGTCAATGCAATTTGTTTTCTAACAATTATTACTTTAATATAAATTTAATCACAGATACTCCTGCGTGTTAAATGTTATAAAATATATTTATATTAAATCTACTTCTAGATAGATATTTTTTAATAATCCGTTTTAATACTTTATATAACAAAAGTACTTTAGTATTTCAAGGGTTACAGTTCATTTAATTCGCTTTGCTCGTAACGTAACGAGAAATCGCGCTATGCGTTATCGATTTTCGTGTTGCGCCATTTCAATTCTTCCGCATACGTGTACGTACAGTGGCTGACGAGAAGACAGAGAGGTGGAAAGGAAATGTAAATTACGTGAGTTTAGGCTCTTGTTATGTAAATCGACCTATCGACCGTATCCGCCCAAAATAACTAGACCGGGCGACTAGGAAATAATGGCGCGTGCAGACCAAATTTATAGCAAGTCCGCCGAATTCTTGTCTTCCCTTGAATTATTGTCTCTTGCAAGATTACCTTTTCCTATCGTATTTTCAAACTTGTATCCTTTTATCAGCTTGTATCCTTTCGTTTCAACTGAGAAACACACACAGAGAGTTTAAAAAATTTAAATTTTTGCCTGTATTTTGTTTACAATTCACAGAGAATTTTATAAAATGATAAACCTGTCTTTTTTATGTGAAGTAATCATTGATATAAAAAGAATTTTTTACATTTTTTTTAAGATCTACAAAGATCCATTTTTTTTCTTTCTTTTTGTCATCTTTTTATATATTATACGATTTTTATATATTATACGATTTTATTCATACAACGTCCTTTTCTTGATTTTACTCGAAAACAAAAAATGGAATCCCCAATAAAGTGGAAACGTTCCAAATATCCCCATATGGTCTCCATAAAAAATCTGCGGAAGCGATTCCGATCGTCGCCGCGATATGACGGTCCGTTATCATAAACATAACAATCGACATCCACCAGTCTCACAACCATCCGCAAGGAGTTCACCACATATCCGCTCGCGAGAACTGCCTGGGTGTGTGGGCAAACAGGCCTGAGGCACAATCTGCCCACGTACGCGAGCGAGAGTTCGTTCCGAGGCACGTGTGATGGGCGAATCGACATGGGTGAGAGACATCATATATGTATCACGGAATGAGCGCGATATCATATCTCACGGTTGCCTCACACACTTACAGAGCTCATCATATTAGATCGTCATCTACTTTAGAAAACCGGGCCATTAGATTAGAAAGGGAGAGCGCCACTTTGGCCCCGGAGAATTGGGCAATAGCCGAGAGTCTCTCTTCGTAAACCGTGACGATATAACCTGGTTTTCGTCCTCACTATGTATGTTGCTCGTAAAATTCTTTCGTGCTTTCGTCTTGTAATTTGAAAAAAAAACAAGTACAAAGTTTTTATGTTTTAAAAACTCGAATTTATAGTATTTATTTTCCTTTTTCGAATTTGAGAATACAGTTTGTTATCTCTATAGAAATAAATAAATATAACTTGTTTATGCAACATGGTATATTTGGGTGTTGTTTGCAATTTATCGCGTGACATTTCACATGTAATAATGATAGTTCGCCATAGTATTCCGAGATGGTATCCATGATAGGAATGGTGATCACATGGCATAGGAAGCAATATATCACGTTACATTAAGTCATTCGATGACGTTCGTTTTAAGGAGCGAGCTCCGAGTTCGCAGCCATTTCTTAGAAAAGACCGAATTGTGGAAAGACTAAAACGGTTCCACGTGCGGGAGCAAACTTTTTTCCGTGAAGAAATTCTCTACCCGACTCGACATATATATCACTTTTTTCAAATCGACCGCACGGTAACTGCAGTAATCCGTGAAAGATGAGGGTTGTGAAAATCTTTATCGACCAGGCCGACTAAAACGGCACTCTTGCAGCTTGAAAGAAAAGTGATACGTCGCTTATCGCGCCATCCTGATATTCTATCTCCTATGATACCCATAGATTCCGTGTGAGAAACGACGAGTTTATTGAAAAGCAAACTTTGATAAAGAGACACTTGGGATCGGAAATCTACATCGATAACGATAGAACGGTTGGAAACTTTTGGAATTCGAAATAATAAAAAAGAAAATGTTAATAAAAACACAAGATATAAAATAATAATAATGAATAACAATGTTTGAATATTAAAATTATATAAAAAAATAAAGTCAGTTTGCTAAGAATGAACCGGATATGAGAATATCTTCACTAACACAATTGTTACACGTGCCATTTTTTGAATTTCCTTATAAAAGAACAACATAAGCAGACTCGGTTTTCAGTGTTTTTCAATGTCATCTACATCTTTGTATAACGTGATTGGTTTATGCAGATATAGTAGCACGGTAACTCGTACGGAGAGTTTATGACATCGCGTGCCAGTAACCTTGTGCGCGCTAAAGTGTATCATTTATTCGCGACTATGACGTGATTTACAAGAGCTGGGGATGATTTACAGGACGTACGATCGCGAATATGTAAGCGAAGAAGAAAGACTAAGGGAAGGGAAGCCTCATGAGCTCGAGAATGTGAAAAATCAGCGACAAAGCCGTACAGCCAATTATGAGCTCATTATGTATACATTGCATCACACACTCAATCTCTGCTATTTATTTAAATTACAACAACGTCAATTAAATAATCCATTTTCAATGTTATTCCACATGTACCTAATTATCCAAGGTTGCATCAAGTATTTGCTAAACAATTTCAGAAAATTATATCATCTTCGCTACAATATGATTTGCATCGCATTATATTCGAATGCTTATGCTCGAAAATCTGTCTGATTCTAAGACTATTTTAAAAATAATTCTTTTCTTAGCGCGACAAATTTCAAAGGATTTCAAAGGATCGCAAGGCAGAGCGCAAACTAGTGGAGACATTAATGCCGCCGGTTTAATGTTACACAAAGTGTCGCCGGATAGATTACTTATTACAGGCTCCATTGCAACTCGTATCGATCATCGGGCCTAAACCAGACGGCAATGATTTGCGTAGCTGCGCGATGTAAGCAGCGCGAATACAAGTCACTGGACCGAGGGAGAAGGGACGGTGACCGAGGAAACGTGCTCTAGCGTGACCGAGCACGAGTCTCGAGACTGACGTACTCGTGTATGATTCATTGTAATTGTCAACGACCGGGTCTATCCATCCATCCATGGTGCATGGCGCGGCCGTTTGTCCGGCGCGCCGTGCAGCTTGTCCAACAGCACAATGCACGTCCGATGCTCCTCTCTCTCGTCAATGCTCGCGTCGCCCTGATGAGCCGCTCACCCACGCGGGAAAAAAAGCGCGACGGCTATCGATTGACGGACCTTCCTTCTCCGGACGCATCACGCCAATTACGCCGGCGAATAAACAAGACGGTCAATTTTCGGGCCTCTAACGAGCTCTCCCCCCCCCCTCTCCCCCTCCCCGTTTATCTGCCTATATATTGATTGATCGTGCGCCTAGATTACGAGTGTAATTACCGTAATTGCGTCTGCCGACAATGGCGACACTGTGATAAATAGAAGTGAGGATGTGAGAGAGATCGTTAATTGAAATAGGAGAAATGGAATAGATGGAAATCGCTGGTGGTTCAGTTGTCAATAAGATAGCGGGAAATAACAATTATAATCGCCATTACACGTCTTACGCTAAGAGTGCAATTTTTTTTATTGAGCGTGAAATGTGTAATGCCTGGTATGTGTGTAATATAATGACAAAGCTTTGTCCCATGTCTACGATGTTGCCAGGAAGCGACTGTCAAGCATTCTGAATGTCTCCTGTCAGAGCAATTGGTACTAATCTCATTTGAGTTTAACTAGTAAGTGTCCTCGTCTTTTATCCCTTTGTCTGCCACGGAGATAAGTGCCATTCACGGCGCCAGTTTCATTCGTGACATGATCGATCGACGGGATCGAGCAATAAGATCCGTTCAATGTGCATACAAAACCACTCTGGTGAGCATGATGATATCGCCAGGCAGAATAAAGGCAGAATAAAGTATCGTGACGTGGCTGGTCCTTGAGTCAATATGAAGCTGAAACTTCTTAATAGTCTGTAATTAAAAGCTGATTGCATTTCCCCGCCAATCAACCTTGCTTGATTAAGCAAAGTTTACATCTACAAATGTATAAACAGTTTTATGATCTATACTCTTGATTGAATAATGTAAGTCGTGTCGGTTATACGTAGAGAAACGATTTTTCTAGATTCCTTATTATATTAAATATAATATTATTATTATATTATATTATTTAAATTATAAATGCAAATAAGAATTCTTGCACATTGGATAAATTTTTCTTATCTAGAATAATAAATCATGAAATACATAGTATATAGTATAGTTTTTTTTATTTTACTTATTAATAGAATTGAAAATTAGAAATACAAAAAGTATATTGAAACACAAAAATTTTATTAACTTTTTATATTGCGCTATTTTTAAATGTAATTAATTGTGATAGTTGTGAAATTGGTACAATATTTTACTAATTTCTAAAAAATAAAAATAATTTTAACAGCACTTTTAAAATTCCGCATTTTTAACAAAAAAATGAAAAATATGTTAATTTTACATTCCAGCACGGCATATCCTCTCCTACAGTACAAGATGTCTCTGGCACAACATCTTTTATTTTTGATTTTTAAATGTTAAAAATGCGAAACATGCGAACTTTGTTGTAATACTTCTTAAGAATTGTAAAATTATGAAAAGTGTTACTGAAACTGTCGTTATTTCTTAAAAATTCTTAAAACGTCGTGCCAACTTCACAAACACGCTTGCTCTTTATTTTTTTCAAACTAAAATGCAAAACAGCGTTTTGCTTCATCAAAAATAGACTCGCAAGATTTATGAAGTCTTGGCGTGCCGATGAAATACTCGCAGAACGGATTGTTTCGTGCGAGCGGCGCGCTTATGCTTTTTAATTGTCACTTGGCGTGAAAAAGGAATCATCTGGTAGGCGATGTGGAAATGTTCGGACATGCAAGACAAAGTATGTAGCCCATGACAGACGTGCCGTATCTCCCTCGGATCGTGCCAAGCAATCACCCGATCGATTAGAATCAGTCGGCAAATGATCAAATCGTGACACTGCGAACGTTTGCAAGTTTTATAGCGCATCTCGTGATACGTAAAACATCGCGGGACGATCGATAAACTTTTCGCTCGCAAACTGATTTTTAATCTCTCAATCGTTCTCATTTTTTATCATGACATATTTACTAGTTGAATTATTTTTATTATTATATATTAAAGCATTACATATATATAATCTTTTATTTTTACTAATTTTATTTTTAATAATTACAATTATATATATGAAAAATCATGCGGTATTAATGGAAAAATATACATATTAAAAATAAAAAATATAATAAATTTAATTAATATAGTGATTTGGATTTTTAATTGTAGTTTAATTTCGATTTTGTTTAGCGTTTATTAAGATATATTACCTTTTAACACACATCAGATTAATAAAAAAACAATTATGAATGTCTAAGGTTATGAAAATCAATCTCTGATAAAATCGCATAGTTATTCGTAACAATTATTTTTTAAAATTTTATAACTCGGATAAATTTGCTACTAAAGCTAAAGCGACCACTGTAAACATCCTTTTTCTCCGGAGGAGATCGAGAAAAGAGAGCTCACAGCTCTTATCTTCAATTAGTTGAAGTCTAAATAGAGCTAATGGCACAATGCACTTCCTGCTGGCGGCGCAGCTTCCATCGGTGCACTGCAGTGCGATGCATCGCGGCGCAATCCGCGGCCTACGCGCCGCCTCAAAGGGCTTCTCGTGTCCGTTTTTCCTTTTGGTACCGCCCTCGGAATCGCGATCGCCGCCGGCATTAATTACCGTCCGGATCGAACGTGCCTCCCATCGCTCATCGTCGTCGGAGTTGTTAATCTTCTCTTCGATCTCGCGCGCGCTCGGCTCGATTTCCCGCAGGGAGAACGACGCGTCGTTACGGGCGAAATTGCCGGCCGGCTACCGAATTTTGCGCGTCCCATTGACGAAAATTAACCCTCACCCGGTTAACGGCAACAATTTCGCGGAACTCAAGCCGTATTATTGAGCCAACAATTACAGACTGACAAAATCGCAAGGTGGAATATCGCGGAATATTACAAATTCACCGTCGGGCAGAAATAAGAATAATAAAATAAAAAAGGGAAGAAATACTTAACGGCAAGTGCCGTTATACGGAATGACCCATTTTTATAGCGCTTCTTTTTCGGGAGTAGCAGACCGAGACTTTCCTCCTCTCTTCTCGGGTCGAATATGATCTTTCCACTATGCAGACTCTCCGAGCAACGGAGAAAGTCGCGCTTAGCGGCTAATGGGATGCAGATCGGCTTGCGAGTTCAAGCACGCGCGCGCTCGCAGCTTTCTCTTTTTTTTCCGATGAAATACGGTCTTCCACGTATTATGGCAGTGCACACCTATACGTCGCAACGCGTGCGACTTTTAGTCGGGCGGCCTACACAGTGCAGTGACCCCGCGCCGCGCTGCGCTGGACTGCGCCCGGTGCAGCCGAGCGCACCGCCGTGTATCGCGTTGTGTATTCAGTACGGACGAGATTGCATTCAAGGAGGAGAGGCACCCTCTCTGTTTCGTGCCTCGAGACCACAAAGATTAACGAGCGGTTCGCGGAAAATGGCGGCGTAACCGTTTAAACGATTCTTTGTCTGTCGCTACTTTACGGCCCCGGCGGACGAGCGCGCGCGACATTGAGCGTATACTATATGCCGATAATGGCGCTCGGCGAAGCGCAAACATTCGACGGCACAGGTGGAGAACAACACCGCGTCTTTTTACATCTGGCAACGCCTGCTTTTATCACAGCCGCGGAATCCGATAGAATAATATTCGTTTTCCGTAATATTCTAATCCTAAATGTATTAATTTTTGCACTCAAATTTTTTAGAGGATAATATACAGAATGTCCCGTAAAGGCCGTCGAGGCCGATTACTCGAGAGATGAATAATAAAAAGACCCAAAAACAAGAGAGAAAGTTAATATGAACTAGTAGATCCGAAAATGCATTGACTTTGAATTATCGCCATTTTTACGTTGAAATTTGAAATTGTTTTGCTTTCGAATTTTTTTGTCAAAATTGAAAGAAGAGATGAGGTCTTTATGAGTTTTATAACATAATTAAAGTTAAATTAAAATTGCGGGCTACTTTAGCACAGGATGCATCACGTGGAGATACAGCTCGCTTACCATCTCTTGGCAGAGATAAGGATTTCACAGGTGCGCATCCTGTGTAATGTTAAAGGAGCCCACAATTTTTATTTAACTTTATGTTATGAAACTCATAAAGATCGTCTCTTCTTTCAATTTCAACTAAAAAATTCGAAAGCAAAGCAATTTGAAATCTCAATATAATGAAAAGTCATGTGAGAAGTACGATGACCGTGAGAAAAAAAATAAAAGAAAGCCTGTTATCCTGTTTGTCGCGGACAAACATCTTGCTCAGGAAATGAAAAATTAGGTCACTCGTCCGCTGACGAGTGCATCTCGTGTACCGGAAATTATGAAATAATTCTTGCGTCACGCGAACGGAGTCTCTGCGTGTTTGCTGCGTCAGGAAACGAGAGTTGAGTATTTATCTTATGCGGAATGCAAAGAAAAAGTCTTGTATGTCGTATGCGTAAGCTCTTATCTTATACAGAATAAAGTAAAAATTATAACGCGCGTGAAATAAGATTTCGTTAATATTTATGAATGTAAAAGACGCAAGTTTAAAATGAATGTTTAAATGAATGTTGACTGCGAGAAATGATCATCACTGAAAAGAAAATAATTATTAATGAATAGAAGTCCGTAAATTAATTCCATTATTCGCAATGGCAATTCAATTATTCGCTGTTAATTAAACAAAACTTAGTGCAATGCCGATAACGGTAATAAAGCAAGATTGATCCAGTTTTCTGATGCTGAAGATGTACACGACAACAAAAGTGTACATTGCAATATTTATTTACCGATTATAAAAAATTTTAACAGCAGCCCCAGTTGGTTACGTATTAATGATTATAATTGTGGAAAATGTGGAAAAAATGCGAACAAAGGCTCATAATAAATCTATGATGAAAGCAGAGATAATATCTATCGCTATTTCTATAATAGGGTCTTGTTATGGTCCATCTTTATTATCTTTTCTTTCTGTTGAGATACGAAACGAAATATATGCAAAAAGAAATTAATTAAACGAAGCATCATTATGGCAATCTGTCGTGCGGTCTCACCGCAGGCAACGCATAGGACTGGAAAAATGATAGTTTGATTGACAGAATTAGATGAGCGTCGACCGCACGTTATAATTTAATCCGATGTTTGCTAATCCGGTTTCTTTAGCAATGAGACGTGTTATCGGGAAACCGTCATGTCGCCTAGTAAGATGCCAATTAATATGTAGAAATTTATTAATATGTCATCGGAATATTCCTCTTTATCATATTATCGTCTTATATATATTTTTTGACAGATCGCGTTACTATAAACTTGCTTATAAGATACGTATGAGAAATGAATATTCAGTGACAATAATAATAATAATAATCATTAAATTCATAGATTTGCATTTAATATCTTTATTAAGTGGGAATGTAGGATTCATTGCTCTTTAAAAAAAAAAAAAATAATCCGAGATTTTTAAATCTTTCAATGCTTCAATGAGAAAAAAAAAGAATTATTTGAAAATAACTCCACTTTTCATCTTACTATGTGGAACTGACAGGTCCTTGAGAGATCCGCTTTCATGCGATATTATGCCACAATATTTGCTGTCATGACACATGAAAGTAAAGACGAAAAGTGAAACGATGTGGCTGTATCTCGATGTGACAACAAAAACGAATAGTACGACGTATCGAGACCGCAATTTGCCACGACACTTGATATCAAGTGGGTCTTAAATCCAACTGTCATTCACATATCGCGTCAACAGCTCCATCGATTCATGATGGAGTAATCCGCCATCTTTGGGCCGTGAATCATTGAATAATTCATAATTTGAGAGAGGAAGAAGAGACTTGTTAACGAATATCCTTGGTTCCTTGTTCGTACAGATGAGAGAGAGAGGAAGAGAAAAAAGTCGACAAAAAATCCTCGCTTTCGATGCGACACACAAAGGTACACCCGCTCCCCGAGGTAAGCGTCGTCATGACGCTCAAAGTCGTTGGACGGGTTTGCGCCGGTACCGGATGCCTCTATCTCACGTTTTCATTCTTAGGCAATTCGAGGACACATGTGAATCAAATTACGGTCATCCGTCTTTCGCTCTGGCGAGCATCCTTCGCACATTGCCTGGATGTCCCGTCAGGACAAGTCGTGCGGATAGTTTTGTTTTTTGAAGTTGTTAGGTCATTTACGCGCGTTTCTGTGCGTCATCTCACAGAAAATGAATTAGAGGAATAGTATTTTTATAAGCTTTCATACATTGTCTTATCACAGTTTACGTCATACATATACATTTTATTTGTCATTTGTAATACGCATTAATTTAATTTCACAGAGGCAAGAAAATATTTATTTTATTCAAATGATAAGTTGCTATGCAACAAAATCAATAGCCATATAAAGAATTATATAAAAAGCAATTGGACATATATCGCAAAATAAAATCTACATATATCAATTATGTATCATATATATTCTGCAATTTGCATGCATGCACCGTGCTTTAATCTATAATGAAAATCTCTTATCAAGATGTAAAAAATATTGGCTCGTCGAATCTGCCATGCAACATTAATTGAAACATTAGGATTTAGCAGCAAATAGGAATGGAGTTTGTCTTTTTCTTCAGATTTAAGGATCTACGTTCCTCGAATCTATTTTGTTCTGAAGTTATCGGTTTGATCTTAGTTTTCCAGCCGTGCCAGTTCTTTCTTGACTCTGGCAGACAATCTGATAGAACCCTACAATCTCTTTGTATCACGTAGTAGTACAATTTAATTTTTTTTCGGATTGCAATCTAATCTCATAAAAATCTTTCAATGCAATCCAAAATAGGTGGTTAAATTTTTGTAGGATAATTTGAAATTTATTTTTTGTGAGATAAGTAATTTCAAAATCAAAAATAAACTTTTCGTAAATGAAATTCTAAAAAGAAAAATATACTTGAAAAAGCTTTATTCTTTATTGAATACTCGAATAAACTCGATAAAGTTTATTTTGAAAGATTTTGTGTATCTGCAGCATACAATAAAGTTTTTATTTAAAAAAATAAACTCTAGATCAATCAGAAAATATATCTATCTATCTAGTTTGATTTCTTTTATTACTACTCTGTACATTTAATAAAAATACTACAATAATTTTTATATCTCTCCAACATATTGGTGATTTACTACAAAATGAATATGTATGTATATATATATATATACATACATATTCATTTTGTATATATATATATACACATATATATGTGTTACGTACACATGTGTGTGTGTGTGTGTGTGTGTGTGTGTGTGTGTGTGTGTGTGTGTGTGTGTGTGTGTGTGTGTGTGTGTGTGTGTGTAATTAGAATCCTGATATTAATTGCATGCCTTTTGCTGTGTTCAATAAATTCTTTTCGTCATCGTGTTTGAGCCGATCAAATTCTACATAATGTCCTTGCCAGTCATAAACTCCCGTTTCAGTTTGGCATTAACGAGGTCCCTCCTTTACGTCATAATACAAGCATTCAATAAACTCTCGCAACTCCGCGTCTCATATTCAAGACTCGATTCATTCTGCAAACACGATCGCTCTCACAAAACGCACATGATGAAACAAGAGAAAAATAATTTCAAATAATAATCACTTCATTTTTTTAAATTAAAAATCAAAAAATTTAAGATACGAATTTAATATAACAAAGTAAATAAAAAGTTACAAAATGTAAAGTATAAAATTAAAATAAATAAAGAAAAAAATTCAGTTTTTTTATTTCACATTTTAAATTAAGTAATCAATAATATTATATTTGTTTTCTGAAATTGTGATATGAATAAAATATTTTTAAATGATTCCAAATTAAAAAGACCATTTCTAGTTTCGTTATTTGATATAATATTGAATAAAGATTGAGACGAAATCGGATTTGCGAAATATTTTTCGCACTCTCGCTGTGCCAAGCAATTTGAAGAAGTTAATGGGATCGGCGAGACGGCGGCAGGATTCTGGCAGGGGAATGCGTCACCCTTTCCTCAGGAGTGATGTCCTGGCAAGCAATCGGAAACTCCCACCGCATTCTGACGAGCCCCAATCCTGAGAAATGAGTATGCGTCTGAAGAGAGAGATCTTGCAACCTCGTTGAAACATTACTCGTGCTTCTCTGCGGAAAGCCAAATTTATTTCACGGCGAAAGTGAATCATAGTGAGCGGCTGCGGTTACGTTGAAATATTATCCTCAGTCGCCATTATTGCACGTGTGGTCACTCGTAAAAAGCAATGATAAAAAAGTGCATCGATTCTTCCACAGTGTGCACAATAAGCCATTCTACTTTATCTCTCTTTGTAATAATTCCAGATATTTTCGTGACTTTTTACGAGAATCTTCTTCGAGAAGACGAATATTTAATCCATAATTATCATAACTGAACGTGCTTATATTAGTGAGCATTTTCTATGCTTCGTTATAATTTCATGTGAATTTTGATCCAGTTATGAGTGAGAAATAGATAATAGATAATAGATAATAGATAATAGATAATAGATAATAGATAGAAATAGATAATATTAGAGAAATCCTAAAGTAGTGTAACAAATATAAACGTAAACTGTTTGCGATCTCAATGGACATTTGATTCCGAGAAAATTTGCCAAATCTTATCGGTCGCATGATTGCGCTATCGTGTTGTGGTTTTCCAGAACAATTGGGTTCTCTATTTTCTTCGGCGGGGGAATCAGGTGCGAGTCCTACGAGTAATCTCGGTAGTCGTAGATAGGCCGCACAGGGTCGCACAGGTTGGTGTTATAAAACGACGGAAATTTATTGGGCCAGCCAACACAAGCGCGCACACGCGAGCCCGATAGTGAATGGCGGCGGCGGCGGCGGCGGTGATCTTCGTGGTCCGATGGAACCGGCGGCGGGATACTCGTCGTTCTCGTTGTTCTTTTTCGTGAGCCTCGTCGGGCCTTGCAGGACTTGTACGAGGACTGGTCCGCGATCTACCGTAACCACATTCCACCTTACCTCATCTTGCCTCTCGCACGATCCTCTCAGTCTCCTTGTGCCTCACCGACTACCTTCTCTCTCTTCTTTCTCTCGCTCCTTATCTCTTTTCCTTCTCATTCCTTCTCGCTCCTCTTCAGCGCATCTATTCAATCTTTCTCTCCTCCTCATCAGTTTCCTTTCTTTGTTCCTCTCCTATTTCTTTCTTGAGTGAAATCTTTTCGATTTTTTTTTTCAATGATAACTATTTGGATTTTGTTACTTCAATTTTTAATTTATTGCTTTATGAAGATCAATCGTGTATTAATAAATTTTTTTATTTATATCAGTGAATTGTACTTTTCATGTATTTCTAATAATTTCTATAATTTTTTTTATTCTCTGCATTGAACAACAAAATCGAACTTTATGACAAATAAAAATGTACATTATCTAAAAAAATAAGTTTCATAGTTGCCATAAGTTTCATTGATAAAAAATTTTTATATGCTATTTTTATATGCCGGTAGCACTATGAACGATATATACTCCTTATATAAACATTGACCAGCATTTCTTATACCATCATAAATCATAGAAAGACGTAATCCCAGAGCTTATTTATTTTCCAAATACAAAAATATTACATAAAAAAAACAGTGTTTTTTTTCAGCTCTTTCTTTCTCTCTTTTTTCATCGTTTCGTTCTCTCTCTCTTCTCTCTCTCTCTCTCTCTCTCTCTCTCTCTCTCTCTCTCTCTCTCCCTCCCGTTCTGACAAACGTGGCGGACAAAAGAGGATTCAGGTTCCGAAACACGTATCCAGCGGGCTTCGCGCGTGAACTTGTTTTGCTCGCGATTACACGGAGTCCCCAACCTGCCGCGGGACCGTGTTTACCCGGCCGCGAAAGTCCTACCTGAATGTGCGTTATCCGTCAGAGGCCTCGTGAGTACGACGGGGCGAGGAAGAGAAGGGAGGAAAAGAGAGATAAAACCCCTTTGGGGGACCCCTTTGGTATTCGAATACGAGCGTTACGTGACGACCAGGTTCCCACCTCTCTGCAGATTCGCCACTCCGGAGATTCCGGGTTTTTGTCGAGAAGATCGACTGCACGCGGACCTCTCTTTCTCTCTCTCTCTCGTATCACGCGAGCCTTGTGATGCTGGTACATGTCGTAATTAGAGGCCCGATAGATCGCATCTGTCAATCGTCAACTCTTGGTCACGCTGCAGCGTATACGCATGTCGACGTGTACAATTAGCACGACGAAGAGATGCGTTTGGGGTTGACGTAATGATGAGTAATCGTTTACGGCGATTACGTTCCCAATTATCATTGCAGCGAGTTTCTTCCTATGTAACAATTATGTTGCTCGTTAAGATCATCACGTAATACATCATCTCGTGCGTGATAGTATTCCACCTTATACCCACTTCGATCCGTGATACCATCTCCGTCGATTTATCATCAGCACAGATCAATGCTCGCACTCGCATCGCGTTATTCGCAGCCTCCTTGGTCAGAATTTGCGAAAGGGTCATACATGAAATCTCTTCAACATTCTACTCAAAGTAATATAGAAGGAAGTGACCTGAAGGTTTATCACAAGGATCAATATTGCATCGTACATTTCAAATTTACAGAGATCACGAGTAGACAGTACATATAGAGTACATATAGACTATTTCTAAATTTCTAAAAAATAATTCGATCAGTTCTGGATGAGGATAATAAAGAGATATCTCGTACTCAAAAGGAATCAATTTTTTATTAATAGTACAGTGTCTAAAATTATCTAGACCTTTGAAAGGATCAATCGAATCTTTCTGATTTGTTCTGAAGAAATCAATTCACAAGAAAAACGCGGCATACGCGGAAAGTCTACCAAGTCCAAAACGAATTCTAGGCATTCTTGACAAAGGGGCTAATCCAAGCGCCAAGATGTACTCTACTACGCGCGCTCTCTCTCTGCTCCACTCTCCGAGAGAAACAACCATGAATTACGCGCTTTCTTGATATCTTGGTTTGAGCCCCGATCTGCGAGGAGGCCGGAGCAACCGGTAAGCCGTCTGTCGGTCTCTCTGAAGGGCCGCGCGAGCGGCCCTTCGGGGCACTTTGCACAGCCGAGGCTCATCGACTACAGCGGACCTCCCACGGGCCGACCGGCTCTTCACCATCGAGAATCTGCCTGCTCCTCCTCTTCATCCTCCTCTTCTTGATCTTCTTCTTCGTCTTCTTCTTCGTCGTTTACTTGCCCGCTCTCTGCGTGTTTCTCTTCTCTCTCGCTGTCCTCCTTCGACCTGTCTTGCGCCGGTTTCTCGATTCGTCGAACCGCTCGCTTCGTGCCATCCGATCGACGACGATTCCACGCTTTCGCTGGCGGTGAGTCGAGTGAGACGAGCGAGTCGAGAGAGATCCACCGGATGTTGCGAAACCCCGGCGTGACTCTCGCATAGGCGAGATTGGACAGTTGAAAGTGCACGCCGGATTCGGATAGACGTTAATGGAAAATAAGACGAAAGAGAATGTGGCGAAAAGCAGAATGAAAAAAATAAATAGAATATCTTTCTCATATTCTTTTTCACATGTGATGGTGTGTCTCTCGAATTAATTTTCTATGAATTTCTTGATCAAGATTCAGAATCCGTTTCTCTTTTAAGAAGCGAAACGCATTTTTTTATGTTCAATATTTTGTCTCTCATAATCATATACAAACTAAAAATTTATTAAAATAAAATATAAACTTGAAACTGCATAAATTCTCAGGATAACGTTTCTCACAAGTGTGAGAAAATCGTAAATGGATATCCTCTAATTTTAAGAGCAACACTCGTCGTTCAGAATCGCAATAGAGGACATCGAGAGATCCCGTGTTTATTCCTTACAAAATAAATTCTACGTCACGTTCCTGGAGTTAAGTGCATTGAAGCGGTTCTATCATTACTTCCCGGACCTCATACGTCGCTGCCAAGCTACTATTATAATTAGCTCATGCCGGCCGCGGTTACAGTGGATCGTGCTGATTTGTGAGAAACGATTGCGAATAGCTCGAAGCCTATTATTGTAAGATCGGGATGCATGCGCGCGCGGGACCAGTGCTTACTCAGGTGTGCAACTATTACGAACACAGCCATGCTTACCTGCTCATATTTCTATTCTCATGACCGAGCAACCTGTGCAGCCGGCCTTGACTCATAACTCGCTCTCTTCTGGCGTCTGTAAAAAATCTCTCAGAGTCCAGCCCTCTTTTACTAACAGCCGTGTCGCACTTAATGTTACTCGTCGCGCATTTATCGAGACGAGAACTCGGTTCTGCAATGCGCTTCGAAATGTAGCCAAGCGCATATTCTCCGCTGATATACAATTCAAATTTGCTAGGTATTTTTTTTAATTATTAAATAAAAAAATTTTTATTAATATTGTGTGTATTGTAAATGCGATTGTCGGCTTCGTCATATCATCACTAACATTAATATTTCCCCCTAACATTATATATTTTCCATTTTTACCTGTAAAGAAATTTAAACCGATAGGAAAATAAGGTCTTTCTTTCAATACCAAAATTATTTTTACATATATACAGTTATCACCCTCTCCGAAAATAAAATAAAGTTAGGTAGGTTTGATAGCTGCAGTTAAAATAAAATCAGTAATTTCACCAACCAATTGCTTGAAAATGATAAAAAGTAACGTTCGCAAGAAGATGATAATTTTTGAGAAAAATCTGAATGCTAGAACAGGGGTTCGGTTCCAGTTTCTCGATTATTCGTGCGCGTGATGAGATTGCAGAACATCACGGAGGAAAGTCGATCCCCGCTCGTTCGCGCAGAAGGTTGTACCGGCTGTGTAGTTATGTGCATCAGCTTCCGAGGTTACAGACGGTTAGTAAGAAATATTCCACGGACGATTGTATCGAATCGGACTGCAGCTCGGCGGAACACTGGCGAGTCTTTCTCGCTTGCGGCCCGCACGTACACGCATCGCTCTGTTTATATATTATGGCATAAATGCCCGGGGCAGTCGTGCGATATTACTACCTTCTTTCGTAATGAACCGTTAGCGTAACTCTTAATACCGAAGTATTCCAGAAGTCAATTAGAGTGTAGACGTCAAAGAATCAGTATAGTGAAGAATAGAGAATTCAAAAATTTTACAAAATTTTTAGACTTGTGAAAAGGTTACGAACTTTCATAAGTTAGAATTATAAATATTATTTTTTAAATTTATTAATTGCAATAAATTAAATGTGAGATTCTTATAGATTCTAGATCTTAATAAATTAGGATTGTAAAATATTTCAGTTTCCTTAAATTTCCTCAATCTTTAATAAATTGAGATTATAAAATTGTAATTTGATTTTGAGATTCATAAATTGTAAATTCATTAGCTAAACTTGGCTTTCTAGACAGGGAAATATTTCTTAGACGAAATATTTCACAATACAACTTTTCCGTCATAGCGTCAAAGAACAAATCGAGCATGCGAATCGAACGTAAGCGTTATTGAATGCGGCGAGGACGTAGAAGTTCTAATGGAGAATACGAACCCTATCGTGTCGGACCTGTAGTGATTAACCCTCCGTGGTATTGTACGAAACAAAAGGCGAACAACGAGAGAAAACACAAGAAGCACGCGATAATGAAAGCACTTCATAACGCTGCGAAACGTATGTGCGCTATGTATTGTTGATTTAAAAAAGTCGGCAATTAAGGATCTCTTTGAATAACGGAACTAATTGTCCGTAAGCGCAGAGGTGTTTACAGGCTTTATTGTCCGCCAGTCACGTTGCCAATAAAAATACGAATCAAACGTTATGACTCATCCGTCAGTTCACATCTTTTACATGCGTGTGCGTGCGTGCGTGCGTGCGTGCGTGCGTGCGTGCGTGCGTGCGTGCGTGCGTGCGTGCGTGCGTGCGTGCGTGCGTGCGTGCGTGCGTGCGTGCGTGCGTGCGTGCGTGCGTGCGTGCGTGTGTGTGTGTGTGTGTGTGTGTGTGTGTGTGTGTGTGTGTGTGTGTGTGTGTGTGTGTGTGTGTGTGTGTACCGGGAGAGAGTGAGTCGGCATGATTTTGTATTCCATACAAGCGGAGCTTTAGATAAAAGCATTAATATATTTTAAAATCCTTGTTTATTTTCCTAAAATAAAATAATATCGTTAAAAAATCAGATCCAGAAGCTAAGTGACTAATAAAAATAACAAACAAACTTAATGATCAAATTGTGCTTGTTCTTATTAATTAATAATAAAATCGTCTTAGACAATTCTTGTTTTATATTAAAAAAAAATTGTCAAGATTTGAGGTGTGCACACATTACAATTATAGAATTACTTTATTATTTATTTCATAATATTTTTAATTATTTATTATATTTATAATATTATAAATAATTTATGTATAATATTTTTGTAAGTGAAATTTTATTTTATAATTCAAGTGCATTACAAGATTATTGCCCCTTCCTAGTTATAATTGAAAATGTTAGGATGGACCTCGTTGTCAGAGATTAAGGCCCCATCTCTTTCGTCACGGAAGAAATCGTTTCTGAAAACAACCGGAAACGTCGAATCAAGCGTGCCCCTCGAGCACGGGTGGCATGAGTTAGGTTTTTTTACTGATTTTATGCCGGAGCCTGTATACGTTGCGGTGCAAGAAACCGTGAATGGAACATGTTTACAGTTAAGATATATCAGCGGCGTGATATCCGCCCGCCACATATGACCGACAAAAAGTATATTATGGAGCTGAAATGCCACATTATAGAGTGACCGTAAAGAAAAAAAGGACGTGAGCACTTCTTAAATTTAATATGAGGCGCGAGACAATCTTTTTTTTTAATTACTAAACTTCTCTTTATATCGCAATAAATCTTTCTCTTTCTCTTCTTTTAGAGATTTCCATATACATTTACAAATACCTTATACACGAATATATTTGTTGTCAATTATTTTTAATCTAAAATTTAATTTAAATTTTTTATTAAGAATGTTTTATTTAATTAATATTTCAATATGCTTATATGTATATTTATGATATTTGAATAGAACTGAAAAAAAAAGATCTTCAGAAATTGTAATATTTATAACTCTGTTCACTCTATACTTTTATATATTATAATTGTTGTAAAAAATGGCATCTTTAGAAAATGATATAACGGTATGCCACGAGGTGGAATTATCTCGGAAGAAATTTATTATGATGTTATCGTTACGTGCGATATCTTAGAATAAGTGATGAAAATTAGATAAACACGCGGCTCTACGTGTAACAGTTTGACTACAGTCTCTTAGGCGACAGGACGATCGTTAAAGCGCCTCGTATCTCTCGTGTTACAGCGGAATCGAATATCTGTACTTTCGCGACGAGGACGGAGCATTTTCACGTCACGAATAAACCATCGACGGGATTGTTCACGGCGGACACGAGGCCGAAGGCCCTGAGGGAGTTGTACGAGCTCGCTGCCATAGTCGCCGTACGAAGTTTGGATTCCTTGAGGAGGGATGGCAGCTCGATGGATATGTTCCTATGCACGCCGGTCCTTGGAAAAAGGAGACGAGACCACAGTCTCGATATCGAGTCTCGAGTCGTAAGTATTTCTCTTTCATTGTCTGTGAAAATGTCAGGACACGATTCCCACCAATTGATATTTTTCTTCGTGATCCAAATTCAAATAACCTTTTAGACAGCCTCAATCGACATCTCCTTTTAATTTTATTATGTTTAATATAGAGGATAATTCTGTAAAATTCCATGTTGTAAAAAATCCTTTATATTGATTCTAATACTTTGAATTAAAAAATATATCTAGTTATATTAGGAGATTTATGGATTTTTTAAATTCATAGAATACACTAATATTATTCAGCATCAGATAGAAACAGATTTCTAAATTTAATATTTATTTAGAGACAAGAATATTCATGTTTTGCTAGAATCTGTAATTTTGATGTTGGAATTCTGCCATGCGATTATCTCTAATCTAATCATTTCTTGCCAGTCACGCATAACAAAATCTTTTTGTCGAATGAGAAAGTTGCACAGGCAGCGCATTCATACATGTTTCTCAATGAGTTACGTAAGAGAGTTAACGTTGCTCGATTCATTGCTGTGATTACACTGTTCCCATTGATTTCACGAATCACGGAAGAAACTAAATATTGAGTTCAGACACTCGATTGGTACCGAGTACAGAGTAACCGAACGCAGAGATCACAGTGCATGACTCAATAATTTGCGACTCGAGACATTAACTCTCAAATGCCAGACCGAATTAAATCTGACCTCTTTGCCTACTTAATTCGACGTAATTAACTTTCACCGTATAATTGGAGAGTTCATAGGATCGAATCCCAAATTTCTTCGAAACAACCTCGGTAATTTCGCCGAGCAACATTTCCCCTCCAATTGACATCAAATATCTCGTGATTAACTCGTATTTTCTCTGCACTTGAATCAACGTTAAACCGATTTATATCAAACGGTGATTGTTATTCGTGACATACGATTGCGATATGGCAGTAATACTTGACAGGCGGAAAAATATAAATTCAACAGATTATCTTTTTGTTAAAGATTCAACATCAAAGATGACATTTAAGAATTGATTGAACGTGGACACAAATATGTATTTGCATCATATAATCCGATATGAATCGAATTTGTATAAACAATATGGAGTTTTAATGTTTATTTTAACAGCCATTATTTTACAAAATACGAATAGATTAAACTATTCTTCCAGATGTATTTGGAGGAGTTTTTGTAATATACAAAGCTGATTTAAGCAATCAAATCTGAATATTTTTGAAATCTTTTTAAAATATTTAAAAAATTTTTTAAATTTTCTTAAAAATTTTAAAAGTTATCTTTGCTTAGAACCTTCTGTTTTTTGAATACACGAAATTAAGATTCAATACAATGGCTTAATTCAGCCGTTTTCACGGACGAGTCGCGAACAACGACTAGTGTATCACGTGAAAAAGTTAGCAGACTCGGGTTGGAACCCAATCCGTTCCGTATCCCGCGCGTGAAACCCGCTTGGTCGGCGAGATGACATCCCGACAATGGTTAACACCCACGCGAATGCCGCAGCGCGTAAAACATGTCGTTCACTCTTCTTCCTTTACCGCGGCGTCGAGTTTCCCGCGGAGTGAACAGGAGGCGATTCTCTTGTTACGGAGCTCCCAGATCCCGCGGAAGAAAAAAAAAACGAGTCATTTGTTACATTCCCTGAGACCGGGTCGCGTAAAAATACCAAATAAACACACGCATATAAGATGGTACAATTCTTTTACATTGCAGGAGAAACGCATCGCTTCCTTAAGTATTCACTATATTTTTACTGTTCAAGCAACTTTTCTTTAATTTTGTAATAGCAGATTCATTTCTAAGATTCCATCATGAAAGAAATTAACAAAGAGAAATAAAATTACATAAAAAATATTATTTTATATTCTTTTACATAATATTAGATGTATTGAATATTTCTTAATAAATATGTGTTATTTTAGATATTTGTTATATTAAATATATACATAAAATTTCTATTATCACTTATTTTAATTTTGAATTTTAACGATACGAAACCATAAAATAATTGTAAAATAAAATTTGATATTTATGTATATTTTTTTCATTTCAAAGTAATGACATTCGTGCTTTCATAACTGATGCAATATTTTTGATCAATATTGAAATTTTATAAATACATACATCTTTCGTTCGTGTTCTCTCGGAAATAAAAGTGGTGAGTACAGGCAATAACGCAAAACGTATAAAAAGAGTCGTCTTATAAATGGGACGGTGACTTTATTGTGCATATGATTACTCCGTTGCAGCCGGCTGCTATCGAGGATCTTCGAAGATGGACATCTGCCGAAGCGCTCGGCGACGTCACCGTTCCGCCGGACTGCTCGTCCAGGATACTGGGCGACACGACCAGCGACGATGCCGTCGATCACAAGCTACCTAGCCCCGAGGAACAGGTTCAGGCTATCGCGCTCAAGTAAGCGGTTTATCTCAATACGTCGCTTGATTGCCGATAGAACGGGAAACTGTAGAAACTGCCGCGCGTAGACACATAGAGACAGGAAAATCTTTATACCATTGAAAAAAATATAATCGATGATTTGATAATCTTAATAAAGTATCAAAAACCTTTCAACCTACTTTCAACCTACTTTTTAAATTTTTCGACAAGTTTCTTTACTGTTGTCAGATTTTCATAGTAAATCATTTAATTTGGAGAAGATCGATGAAATATAAAAATGTAATTGATTTATTGATTTTGTTTAAGAAATTACTACGTTCGACATTTGATTAATATAGATTTTATTTTATTATTGATTAAAAAATTATGAGAAAGAAAACACGATTAATAATTAAAAAATTGCCAAAAAGTTGAGTTTTGAATGAAAATTGCTAATTTTTGAAGTAGTTTATGGAGAGCTTACAATCAGATTATTACAATTTGTTATATATAATATACGTATATGAAAACTAATGAAAATTAAGCGTGTACAAGTCAAAAGTCTGTCGCACAGCTTCCTGTTACGTGACTTGATGTGTTCTTTCTTCTACATCTATTCTATTCAGTTTTGTATCAATGACAGACCGACAAGCTTCCTATTGTGATCCTGAAATGCATGCTTTTCATCGTAGATTCCCGGCGGAAATCGTAGCGGTGGATGTGAGCGGACGAGGTTTCGAAAGAATGTCGATGAGGAGGAGGTCCTTGCTGTCAGGGCCAGAAACTCAGGAAACGGCGGTGAAGAGGAGATCACGACCGCGCAGGCCGAGGGGGAAGAGACGAAACACGATCGCCGGTACCGATCAGAAGGAGATTCGACAAGCTATTGGAGGGTTAGTGTTCACAGTTCCTTCAACCCTTTTAATCTTAATCGAAGAATTTTGAAGACTCCACTAGCGTTGTTTTCTATTTTTTTAGTTGCTACCATTTTAGATTTTACATAACAATCTCTTTTTATCTCATATTTTGTATTCCAAATTTATATAATTATAATTCTGGTTTATAAAATACGCTATTTAGACTCTGGAATTAATAAAAGTTAATTATTTTTTTAATTCTCGTTTTACGATATATCGTTTCAAGGTAACCGTCTTAATATTGTTCGATTTATACAAGAAAATATAAAAATTATTGTGATAATTTTTTATTGTTTAAAAAGGATTACTAAGAAATGTTATTATTAAAGAGATTCATGGACCATTCATTGAATGCTCAATCCTTTCAACTTTTACGACATAATAAATATACTCGTGTAAGTAAGAAATATGCATTTTGCTCGGATACATCTTATCGCAGCAGTTCTGTTACTATAAAGACGCGACTCCGGAGATCTATACCTCGAAAATAGTCGGCGATTTGTCACGCTCGATAAAGTGCGCTCATATTTTCGCAGTCGTCCAAGCACGAAGAATCTCCCTTACTCTATCTTTGTACTCCCATTGCTGTGATAATAGTTTCAGACCATCTTTGTATCATTGTACGGTGTTGCACGCAGGACCTCCCACGAGATTCAACAATCCAACTCGTGTATCGAAGTATGAAGTATACATGAATAATAAGTCCGTAACAAAATCATTGTCGCGTTATTTACCCAATTAATCATGCTCGCGCGTGATCCTTATTGCTTCTTAAAGCGCTATGCAAATCGCGCTCGGTACAGCATTTCGCATCGTGTTCACGTCATTAAGGTTATTTATTGCTGTAGGGAAACGACTGGCGAGGAGCCCGAGGAGACGCTGCCAAGCGCCACACCGAGAGCGCATCGTTCAGCGAGTACGGATGTTCTGGATTCCACGAAAAAAGATTCGCCTACGGAAAAGAAATCGCACTTCAACACGCTGAAAGCATGGGGCATGTCTAGACTGAAACTAATCAGTCCGAAATCGAGCCAACAGCAGCAACAGCAGCAGCAGCAGCAGCAGCAGCAGCAGCAGCAGCAGCAGCAGCAGCAGCAGCAACAGCAGCAGCAGCAGCAGCAGCAGCAGCAGCAGCAGCAGCGGCAGCAGCGGCAACAACAGCAGCAGCAGGAACCGACGGTAATCAACGCGGAGAGAAGCGAGCAGGTTCAAGGGCAGACGAGATCGCCTGAGGAGATTAATATCTATGAGACGGTGACTACGAAGCGCAGGAGGGACAAATCGCACGAGAGGAAGCCGAGCTCATCGAGTTCGAGTGGCAAGAGCACGGCCAGCATACCGGTATCGGTACCGAGTACAGACAATAAACAGCCGAGCGTGAAATTGCGCGAGAGCGCCGCCCAGAGGCGAGAACGACGGAAGGGCAGTAACCGCGACGATGCACCGCATTCGAGCTCCGGAAACTGGAGCGCCTCGTCCGAGAGCGGAAGGGCTAGCATCGGCAGCGAGACCACCACTACCACGCATCAGCCCAGGTAAGAGGAAGAAACGGAATAGAGATTGTCTCAATGTTAAGGGAACATCTTGAAATCTTTTTAAACTTTACTGACTGTACGACGAATTATATATTTTTTAACATGATCAATAATTTAATGGGAATTATAATATCTTTAAGATGAATTCTAGATGATGTTACAGAATATGATATAATTTTAAAAAGAAATTATTTAATCTTAGGATGAAATTCAATTAAATTTTAATCATTCCAGGAAACTGAAATTTATCCAAATTTTTTGAACTAGAGATTAAAAAGAAACTATTCTAAAGAAAAATTTATTTAATATTGGAATATATTATTTCAGATCCACAACGACAGCTTCGATCGGCACGTCTTCTACTTCTCTAAGTCATATGAGGCGACTCAAGGGAAGGGACACCTCAGCCTCATCCTCAGTAACCTCTGAGGGCACTTTAACACCGGACATTATTCAGGACATCACTGTGGTGCCCTTTTCCGATGACGGTGAAACATCATCAGTGTACTCTTGTGACACTGAGGGATATTATACTTCGTTTCATATGGATTCAGGCCTGAAAACTCTTAGAGAGGAGGAACTCATGCCCCAGAATCCTTTGACCAAAACCAACGATATCAGTTCGGATCCTATCTCGCCAATTATCGAAAATGAATACGAATTATTTGGTAGAGGATCGACTTCTACGACGACCAGCTCGGCTGGAACGGTTTGCACCGCGCTTATGGCCCCACTGCCTCCTGAACGCAAATCTAGCCTCACGGTTGTTGCTATGGTAAATTCAAGCTTTAATATTCTCACTGTGATAAGAAATAGTAGAATGAAATTGGCAATTAAACTGAATATTTATTTATTTTGGAAAAGTATGGAAAGAATAGAATAAGTTAAAGATAAACTAGAATAAATATCTAAATTTTAAGCGAGAAAATGATCAATGATGATGAACGATGAATATATTAATTTTTTATAATACGATGCCAGTATCTTATGGGTATATACAAATACTAGATTTTAATTAACTTTCATTTCTCTAGCTTTCAAAATAAGTGAGTTTTTAAAACTTACTTTTTATTTAAAAAACTAGCATTAACTTCTCTCTATAAAATATTTATAATATTATAATAAAAATTAATTTTTAGCAATTAATAGAATTATTAAACATTACTTTAACAAACTTTACTATTTGTAAAAAGTTGTTACATTGTTAAACATCTGTAAACATCTGTATTTGATATCTTCATTGTATCAATTAATTTTCTAGGTTCACGGTCAAAATCAAAACGGCGGAGAATCGCCCGACAGCGGTCATAACACATCTTCATCTCCCGTTGAATCTGCTTCGAGTCCAGCCTGTACCGGCCGTTCTTGCTCTGAGTTTGAGTACTCGGAATCCAGCGATTTGGAAGGTTGCGAGAGAATCGAGAGAATTCGTTCGAAAACAGCGATCACGACCAGTCGGATTCCTTCAATGTGCGTGATCACGCCACCGGTGTCTGACGATGAACACGCAAGAGAGACAGAGCAAAACGAGAAGAAAACGAACGAGTCGACAAGGAGAACTGAACTTCAGAGCGGCAGGTCGGTGCTGATGTCTGCTACCGTTGGCACTTCCAAGATGGAGGTGATCAACGGCCAAGACAAGAACCTGTACGCCACTGTGCAAGTGTTGCCAGCAGCCACCAATAACGACAGATCGATTACGATAGGCCAATCATCGTTATCGATTAAAATCAGTCCATTGAGCGGAGTCCTGGACAAACTTCGCGGCGTGCTTCCGGGCAAGAAGCACGCAACGAAGAACGGTGCTGTGCAGGAACTGTCGAATGCAGACTCCGGCGACTATGTGACCATAGCCGACGTGAGAAACAACAACGACAAACGCCCCGCGGATCCACCCTCGTCATCGTCGTCGTCATCGTCATCGTCATCGTCATCGGGCATGACTACCGTCCAACCTACCGTCACCTACGCCAATTCCGATATCTTCAAGAAAGATGCAGAGTATGTGAGTTTGAGCGAATTGCCGAAGAAACCAGATTCATCATTAGAAAGAAAACGGCAGGGTGCTCGAGTCACCCTAGATTCTGAAGGCAAAGTCGTTTACTCGTCTGACAGTTTGAAGAGAAGAAAGGGAGCGCATACCACATTTAATCCAGGTATGTTGATTATTATTTATTATTATTTAGATTAAATATTTAACATTGCCTTTTTGATTAACGCGATGACAATGCAAATTTGTTTTCCACATGAGTCCCAATTTGGCAAAGTGAATAGTATCACTTTTTGGTTGCAATCAATAAATTTCAATCACTTAGAGGAAATGAAACTGATCAAATGACAAAGTCAATTATCAGACCCCGGTAGTCTTTAATTGATTCTTGCATTGCAAAAAAAACTCGGGTTTTTATACGACACAATATTCAGGTCCTTTCGTGAGGGAAGGCATATCACCAAGTCCATCGCCGTTACTTCATCGCGCTATGCCGAACATCCGCGCTGTCACAAAGAGCGTCGACACGGTGGATGCATCAAACATCAGAACCATCCCGCCGACATCGCCTCAGTTGGGCAAGCTAATCATTCGGGCGGCGCGAAGTCCGGATCGCGCCATCAGTCCGGATTACGTGCGCACGCCAGCAACCGTGGTCAGTCCCACGAGTCCGATCAGTCCTCACAGACAGGTCCGCGGGGCTTACGTCAACGTGCAAGGCGACGAAGGTAAGACGTCCAGCACTGACGAGCACCGCGATTGCACTGGCCGCACCGGTAGATTAGAGACATCACGCACCGTAACCGCTCCGTCACACTCTAAGGACGAATCTAGACAGCAGTCTTCCGGCAATCCGACTCTCGCTTTAGCACCGAGCAACAAGCTCCAAGAGCCGGGGGAGAGACCCGTAGACAAAGCCAGAATCTGCCAGGGCTCGCAGGCGATAGACAGGCAAGCGAAGCGCAAACTCGACCGCGACGAGAATCATCCGCCGATAATTAACGGCGATGCTGTCGAGACGAGCGTTCGCGCGATAGCTTCGTCCAAGATCAATCATAATCCTGTTAGTCTTAATTCCGCGAACTCACGATTACACTTTGAAAAGTCAGGCCTCTATCCAAAGATCTTGAAAGCAACCGGGAACACGCCCAAGTTATGTAGGAAGCTCTTAGTTTCGGACCTCGATACTCCAAACTTTTGTAGGAAAAAGCCTAATTCCGATGGTCAAAGTACAGTCGAGGCTAATACAGCGCTCAATGATTGCGATATCAGCGACAAGAATACGACTATCGATTGCACGGAATTAGATAATCAAACCGCAAAAAATTCTGATTCGATACATAGCGGCAGAGTGGATCGCAAGGTGAAACGTAGCGAAAGTTATCGCATGGCAAACAGTCCGATCATGTTTATCAAAAAGTTCTCCGCGAGTAATCAAGAGAAATCATCAAAAATTTGTAGGACGCCCTCCGAAGAATTACAGGAGGAATTATTGAGAGAGAGAATCAATTATCCTGAGACGGTTTCTATTATTCCGGAACCGCGAATTAATAACAACGTAATTTTCAATAACAATCTGATGGCCTCTATCCAATCGATGCCGACTAGTCCTAGACCGAGGGCTTTGGACCTCGAACCAGCTAAGGTACTCAAATATTCTAGTACCGACACAGAAATCTGGTAAAGAATGTCTCTTTAATTATCAAAATAATACTAATACAAAAATTACAATATTTAAAATGAGATCCTTTCATCTTATCAATATTAATAATAATTCTATAAAAATTCTGGATCTGGACGTGACTAAGATATGTCTAAATATTCCACTAATGGCATTTGAGATTTGATAAAGAATATTGCATTAGTATGCGAAGCGACAACCTTAGTTTTGCAATGCCGATAAGAAGCGGGAATGATGAGATAATGCGTGTGACTGCAAGTTCTGACATAAGCCGGGTCACGATTAGAAAAATAGATGGACGTGGGTTCCATCGAGAATAACCATATCATTACATGCTTGAAGAGTGATAATACGTGATAAAATATCTTATGGTCAAAGGCATCGAGTGCATCTGTACTAGAATATTTTTCGGAAGATTTTCTGTTTTTTTTTTTTTAATGAGAATACTTCTAATTGTATACTGAGAAAAATGTTTGGTTGAAAGTGGACAAATCAGAAGATTCTGATTATATCAATTAGAAATCCGGTTATCTCAACTAAAATTTTAATAGATTTAAGCAGAAAATTTGGATTTGTCCCTTTTCAACCAGAAATTCAACCAGACATTTTTCTCGATAGTATTAGTAATTAATAATTGTGTGCTCAGTAAGTGAGTCATAAAAATATTATAAATACAAATATATAAATACAAAATTGTCTTGAAAAATAATTTACAATTAAATTGTGTTTTTAAATCTTAGTAATTGTTGATTGACATTTAAAAAGTCAAAATTAAAAAAGATTATAACAGGACATAATTTGTTTTTATAAAGCAAGATTTTTATTAATTTTAAAATTAATATTTTTTTTCTCTCCAAAGAAAGATTTTTATATTTCTTAACATTTCTATTTTATTTCAACATTTGTAAAACAATGTCTTCAAAGAGAATGCTTTGAAGAACAAGTTAAAATTATTTTAAAATAGAATATGCTTTCTCAAGACTGAAAAGATTCTAAGCTTTTGTGCAACAAAAATCGCGATTTCTCGAAAATCGGAATTTTTGCTGGCGGAGTTCTTGCCGGCGCGATAATTCTGCGGAGAATGGTTTTGATGCATTGAGACTTTGATATCTCGACGTTAAATAAATAATGGTAAGATCATCGCATAAAATAGATCGGATGATGGGCAGGAATCATCAAGGTCTAATCAGATATAATTGGAGCGAGAAGTCGCAAGGGAGATATCGGCGCGCAGCGGATTGCAACGCGTTACGTAAAAGTCGGAATCATCGGGACAGTGTCATTCTCGCGAATCGACGGGAGCAGAGACCAGCGAACGAACAGTTCGACGGTCACGAGAGCGAGATCGATCAATTTTTTTCACATACAAACAAAGCTATAAGACAGAGAAACACGCATACCGGTCACGTTTTCTCTTATCTGACACTCGTGTCCGATCTTTCCAGCTGCGAGTCGGCCGACGATCCCCGCGGTGTGTTTAATACTTATGAGGAGATAAATCCAAAGTTTTATTATCTAATGACAATATTCCGTTCTTATAGGCGGAATATTTTAGAGCTCGTTAGTTTTATCGATAAGCCGAATACATTCGAGAGTGTATATAAAAAAAGTAAATTAATAGGATGGCCGATAACAATTAATTTTTATATCTTCTTTTATTGAACAAACTTGTTCTTCCCAAACTTTGTATTTTTCATGTACGATAAACTTTCAAGATTTTTTTATTTATAGTTGTCATGCGTAAAGTTAAAAAAAAAACATTGAAAATATTAAAAATAATATAATAATCTTCTTTAAAATCGGAGTCTTAATATCCAAAATTGAATGAACCGATTGCACTGGATTAGAACTAATTAATTAAACTTATATTCGTATTACTCGATCTAGATTAAATAAAATAACATTAAATTGCCAAACGTCTGAAACTTTGTCTGGCCGGGGGAAACAGGAAATTATCGCATTAGGGTGGCGAGTAAAGCAATCTTCCGCTTTAGCAAGCCACTGGAAAACTCCCACGAAGTTCTCAGTTAAATAGTCACTTTGTTAACCCTTATCAGCGTCATTAGCCGCTGGCTCAACAAGCAACGCGAATTGCATCAGACGTGATATTTATCCCGGCACGATAATGGCCGGGGTGTCGATAAACAAAAATCCCCACCGCGAGGATTGAAATACTTTCGTACGCGCCCCGACGCTTTCAGTGTGCTTTGATTCGGTCGAACAAATCGCAGAACCGTTCGTTCTTCGTCCGTAAAGTTCGCCTCTCTCGTCTCGATCTATTCCGGAAATCGCGATTCCAATTAATAAAATGGGTTTTCGCAGAAAATCAACTTGTATTCTCACAAACATGCGAAATCACATCTCTTTAAATCATTATCGCGTCTAATCACGTTCTTCCTAGATCATTGGTTTTTTTCTTTTATTTTTTGTGATTGTTATCCTTAAACTCTCGACTGTCCATGAATTGTGACGACCCGTGAGTTCGAGGAAATCACTTTCGGAAAGTCTTTGAAAGCTTCACAAGTATATTAATCGGATGATTCGAATACAGAACGAAATCGGATTTTTAATGTGGCGCGATGATAAGATACATTATCGGTATAAAAACGAGGAGGAAACCTTGTCGCTAGACAGACAGTCGCCGAAGCAATACTACTGATAGACGGAGCAGCGCGGTCGTAAGTCGATTCACGATTCCCGGCTCGATCAGTCGCCGGGCAACGCTTCAACATGCTGGCGAGACATCTGCTCTTCATCGCGACCAGGCGACCCCCTCGTAAGTTAAATATCAAAAGATATTAAAAAATATCGCGTCGCTTCACAATCATTAATTTGCAATTTGCATTTGCATTTAAATATAAGATGTATCCTTATAAATTGCAAATTTAACTCCAGTCCAATTTGTCACTATCATTAGAGTTGTCTTCAATTTTTCATTTTTTTTTTTTATATTTGAAGAAAATTTTCTACCTGGAAATATAATTTGTCATAGTGCTTCAATTTATTATAAATATCATTTTAATTGCATTACTCCAAATAATGTTTAAAATTGATTAATAAAATTGTTGAATTGAAAAATAAAATTGTTTAACTTCAAATAATTAATAAATGTATAAAGATTTGAGAATTCATTCTTAAATAATAAATTTTTATGTTTAATAAAGTTTTTAATTTTACTTATCTATAGAGAAATAATAAACTTGATAAATAAATTTGTTGTGACATCTAGATTAAAGTTGTTGTATCATAAATATGAAGAAGAGATTGAAATTTATGAATACATCTTTATATTTTTATTAACATGTCGATTCGATTATGCTTTATTCTTTGTGCCGACAAGTTTCTGTCGTTTTGGAAATTTCCCTAAATTTTCTCTGACGACAGTTTAAATCAATCGCTTGTAATTAGAGAGGAAATGTTATCGTATACATATGCGTGTTGTATATGTTTGCTCCGAACTTGATTATTTCCTCTTTAAATACGTTAATCTTGAAGCCAAAATATTTTGTATAATAACGCGAAACTCGTGCAAAAAAGGTTTATTTATATCCGTTACATAAGCTGATAATTTTGAACATACGAAAAAAATATTCACTGATATACAAATCATTTTTTTATACAAATTCTATTTTGAGACGCTATAGATTTGTCAGATTTTGGACTTGGAAATATTTTAAATAACATATTTATAATATATTTTAAATAACATTTGTTAAAAATTTTATACTATAATACTTTCATAACAGTCATAATAAATTTTAAGCATATATCTTTGGCTAATAATTTTTAATTTTCGTATATATTAGAGAATAAATTTTATTATATGTTATATTTATATTCATTATATTTCCGATTTATTTTCTCTTTTTATGTAGAAAAAAAATTAAGATATTTTACGGCGACAAAATTATTTTTTCTTTTCTCTTTTTGCGCTATCGATGCGCTATCTCTATTTCATTAAATGTTTGAAACACAAATAGGCAAATGGAACATTAATTTGTCTGTCCGTGATTATGACAGTGACATCATTGAAGAGCATCAAGTGTCGGCATCGCGTGAGTGACCGCGCGTTGTTATCGGTATTGCAAAACTGGCGCATGATTATAAAGAAATTTTATATAGACAGAGAGAGAGAGAAAGAGAGAGAGAGAGAGAGAGAGAGAGAGAGAGAGAGAGAGAGAGAGAGAGAGAGACAGCGAAAAGCAAAGAATTTCAGTGGAAAGTATCGTATATTGAAAACAAGAGATTTTTAAAGAAAAAATGAGAGGGATGAAAAAGTCGATTCTCGCCAGTAATTTGCTCCTGTTGCGATAGTTCCAACTTGACGAACGAATGCACAACAAATCGCGCGCCGCATGCGTGCTTATCACAAAAGCGGACTTTTATTCAAGACGCGTAACGTACATGATCTTCCAAAATGTATAAACAATAATATTAGCGCGTTGTTGTCAATCAACGCGCATATATATATATATGTATATATATATACATCGGACGAGATAAAAAAAACTGTATGATAATCAAAGTCTTGGACGACCTGTGATGCCTTGAAATTTTTGAAGACCTTGAAATGAGCGAAACTATTGCGTAAAATCGTAAGTGAAATTCAATAATGGTTAACTCGCAGATAATTTGTGTTGTTGAGAGAGAGAGAGAGAGAGAGAGAGAACACGCGTAAATTTCTTGGCATCGAATTTGATTCCACAGTATGCAGATAATCTTTATCTTCTCGTTAATTATTTTCAGTTGCAGAATATAATATATATGCTGAAGTGCGAGATGTAACAAGAACAAATCCGTCCAATTTAGATGTACAAAGAAATCGTGCCGATGCGATACAAATAAGTATACATCGTTGCGAAATCGGCTGTAAGCACGATTTTTACGTTATTTATGTTAAAGACAAGTGTAATTATATACGCAAAATATTAAGTTTAAATATAATTTATATAATTAGCTGTTTAATTGAATATATAATTAGCTGTTTAATTGAAAATATTACATTAACCTGCATTCATTTGTATAATCATAACGCGTATGGCCAGTGACACAAAACATAAATAATTTATGTTATTTCGATTTTTGGCTTTTACATGGAACGAGCACTAAGTCATCTTATTGAGGAAATATACAGCAACATGTTTCTTATATAGCCAATTTAAACAAGGTTCAATCTGTCGTATATTTATAGTAACTATATTTATTACCAGCATATTCTCTGATGAGGAATTATACCAAATTGTGTTTGCTACCAATAATATCCGTATTTTATTAATGTTATTGTTTATTTTACGCACATAAAAATATTTTGTTGCGTCGCTAGAAGCAGTTATGACGATTCTCACGATGAAGTTAATGAGTCTGTTATCGTTGTTGATTTGCGCAGCTTCTGCGACTGTTTCTTGCGACGCAGCATAAATAAATCATATACCATGAAAATAAATCTGTGAAAAGATCAAGAAAGGATTAGTCATAGCCTATAAAATTGCTATCTATTCGCGATAAATGCGTAATTCGTCGCAGCTCGCTCTTTATTTCGCCTTTGCGAGCGATAAGTCCAGAACGAGGGTAGAAAATAATGATCACAATGACGTATGAACGTGATTTCTTTCGCGTTGATAGCAGTAAGAGAAAATCATGCTTTTGATGCGTACGCGTCATGTATGATGTATGCGTGAATGTAATAAGCGTGAATGTAATAAGCGTGAATGTAACGGAGTTACGATGTCCTTAATTTCCCTTGTACTCTATTCACCATTGGTAGATAAACAGCACTTCGTGTAAAATTAAGTTATTGACCTTCATCTGCATATAAATGATACGAAAATCATATTTTTATATCTAAGTTACCTTTACATTTTGCTAATTATCTTTCGCCTATTATTATAATTAGAAATTACTGTGAAATTTAAAAAAATTTCCATTAAAATTATTCTTGAGCTTTAGATATGATATATATTTGTTATTATATTTGTTACTCTAAATCATATATAAATATTATGTTTTACTTGAAATGTAATTGATTTATGATGACTTGGTAATTTGATGACACAAAATTAACCGTCCATCCGATTGAAAATGTGTTAGGATTTTCACGTCTGATGATTAGTTGATCACTATTAAATATCCTGATGAACAACCGTCGTCTCCTATAAACGAGATAAGGACAATTTGTGTTCCGGCATGCTTGTGAAACCCTCATAAATGTGCCTTAACTTGCAGTATCGCATGTTTGCTCGAGATGCGTGCTCGCCTCTCGTTGTAAGTAGCGTCTACCACTAACTAACAAGAACTAACTGTGGGTACATAGACCACCTTAGCTGCAACTGTGGGTCTCAATCAGGGTGACATCGTGTTTGCCATTTATACGATCGTTTTTTGCGATCGTGAAAGGTATTGAAAAAAATAGATATTACATTAATATACGCCGAGTACATGTTAATAGTACATGTGCCGAGAGCAAGCGTGGCATAGTAGACAGCGCATTGGTCTATTATGTCAGAGATCCCGGGTTCGATTCCCGGCAGAGCCAAAATATTTACATTGGCAATAGCAAACCATCGAGAGTAACTTTGTCACATGAGCAGCATGTCTCTCTACCAAGAATTTACCGTTCGAAAGCGTTCAGCGTTAAACTGTAGGTCCCATATACCTGTGTATAATCATCATATAATCATCGTGTGCACCACAGGTATATGAGAGAGGAAGAGAGAGAGAGAGAGAGAGAGAGAGAGAGAGAGAGAGAGAGAGAGAGAGAGAGAGAGAGACAGAGAGAGAGAGATCACCACGCTCGGACACGAGCAAAATAGGACTGAGGAGGAGGACATGTTAATAAAACAACTGAAAGAATCAGCCAATTTCTCGGCAAGCAGGATCTTGGTTGCTAAAAATGTATATGTTTTGTTGAAAGTTTTTTTTAGATTTTTTAGTTTTTTTAAGATTAGTAATACATCATTAAACTTTTGTCACAATATACATCGATATACGATATCAGATTGTGACAGAAATTTAATCCGCAATGGAATGTGGAAATGGATTATTTCGATGTAACAAAATTGCATTTTAGAGAATATTAAGCAAATTTCACGGAGGATTAACGTGTTCGAAACGATTACTTCCCTTATTGACGATATAATGCCGTTCTTGTAATAGGTATATGCCGCGCCTATAATCTACACGATAGTTATCACGTCGACCTCGCTAGCGTTTAGTTAGCGCGATAGCATCGTATATGTACGCGATTTCGTGCCGCTTACTTGAAGGATAATAGTATGCGGGATAATAGTACACCGGTCGTAAAACGTGTTGCATACGCGTTAATTGAAATCGCGGAGCAACGGGACTCGAGTCGCATTTTACCGCCGCACGGTGTTACTCTGACGTAGCAGCGTTAATTAATCAGCTTGCAACTAATATCACGAGGACGTACTTACAACCTGGGCAGAGGAGCATGCGCTATCAGCGTGTACCGTATGTGTATATATGTGTAGAACGTTAAGAGACCTACACCCGCCGTTTCGTAAGCATACGTTTATTATTATAGACATGTACATTTTTCTTTCTCCTAGTTCATCCGATGCGCCATCGCATCCTGTCTTGTACATAAAAATTAAAATATTACTATTGCCGACGAAACGATGTCATTTTAACAATTTAGAAATGTATATGAATAGACGTTATTCTTTTTGGAAAGCATTTGCATTTTGTCATTTTTTTTCTCTGTCTTTTTCTCTATCGTCTCATCTCCCATGTGCACATCATACGCACCTTTGAGATTGTAAATATTGCACCATCCTAAGTTCCCGCCTGTTTTTTTTGTTTATTATTTTTTGTTTTATTTTTATTTCTATATGTGGCTACTATATAGTTTTAGAAAAAAAATGCACCTCATGCGCGTGTGGCACCCCTCACTAGTAATTCACCCACATATCATAGTTCCATGCTCCATGTACTTGGTGAGTATGTTTTTTTTTTTTTAATTTTGGTAGGTATTGAGCACAAGTTTGATATAAAGATAAACGTAATTTTTTGTAAATAATAATTTAATAATTCTTGAATATCTTCCTTTAAAATATATTAAATTGCACATTATGTAAGTTTTATATAAAATATCTTAAAATATAAAATCTGTATATGTGACTTAATATATTAAACGTGATATATTATCTTAGCAAATTTTATTCAATTTTATTAAATACTTGATTAATTTTTTAATTGAATATTAAAATTTAATTTACTAAATTAAATAGCTCATATAAAAATTGACAGACTCGTGCGCTGTATAATGACATTCATATGTTTTTGTTCGCTGCATGTTTGTGTTTGTGTGCTTTTGCAATGTGGTCGCTTTGCTTTAGCTAATCAATTGCAATTTTAATAATAATCTTCATGTAAATATTTTTAATTTTAACATATATTTAAGTCTGTACATAACACATACTGTACTTAACACATAAGATTCATAACCATATAAATCTTTCTCTTATGTGATTTCTAATCATAATATCTCTAAACAATTGTAATGCAGTAAGAGATAAATATTATAGTATAGTATAGTATTATAGTATAGTAAAGTTTATCACAATTGTAACATATTATAGGCATGATTTAAAATCTAACAAACTTTCAAAAAATTCATATTCAAAGATTATTTAGAAGACAATAATTTCCATATGGAATTTTATCAATCTAAGGAAAATGATTGTACTAATCTAAGAATATTTATTATCATTTTATTACCTACAAAACATATAAAGACATTTTTTTAATTGTTACAGACAATACTTTATTGACTTTACCTCCGGAATCCATACCACCTCAGGCGATCGTTCAACCACCACCCTATATTGCCCCACCGAAGCCCGAAGATCGGCAAAAGTCGCAGAAATATCAAGAAAAGATCTTAAAAGATACGAAACTACCAAATCTGCGAACCTATTCCGAAAATGAGCAACCGATTGGGCAGGATCAAAAGCAAGATATCTATGATGTTCATCGAAATATCCAGCAATATGACAATCGCAGAAATCTCCTCGATCAGCAAAAGATGTCGAACTACGAGTATCAGCAACGAACTTGCAACTATCAGACGGTGCATATGCACAATGCGAGAAACCAGCAACTCTGTTCGCCGACCAGAGATATTAATCAACAGCAGTTTTACACGCTGCCGACGAGAAGGCCTCAACGAGAGATCGAACCACCTCGTAGCGTTACACCGGACATCACCAGAGGCCTAGGACGTGGTTCTCTCAGCAGCATGCATATGCTAGCGAAACAGGGTCAACAGAAAGTCACGATCGTGGAGAAAATGGAACAAGTTCAACATATTCCTCATATAGATGCGGAGAGAAGAAATTTAGAACAAGCAGAGACAAAAAGCAGATTCGTGCAGAGTCAACCACAATCGGTCGTGGATGTCAGAAATAGGTAAGAATCGCAAGAAGAATTAATGGAAAAATAGAAGAGTCAAATCTTTTTTTGTTACACAATTTCACTCTTAAATCAATTAAGATGTAAATTATTTAGCATGCATGTGTCAGAAGATTAAAAATTAATAAAATTATTGTCAATATCATAATATCATAATTGGTCGTACTAGTTATTAAAATCTTTATCTTTATTATATCAAGACCGATAAAAAAAAGATAAATCATTTAAAAATAAATCATCTAATCTATTGCGATAATTATTATTCCTCATATTTCAAATGCTTTATTGTCTTATGCAGGTTCGCAACGCCTCTAAATCTAGCTGCACTCGGCTATCGATTCTTCGCATCTTCTCCTGCCAACGATCCTCTTATAAAGTCTCCTAACGCGGACATTTTGAGGAATAATCCAATTTCGCCGATCGGCCACGGCGGTTATGGAAATGGTTTCAAGTCGTCCACTCCCACCAACCATTACGGACGATCGATGCCAACTGTGGCGGAACGTCTAGCTCTGACCACCGCCGGCGGCAATAATTGCTCGTCACCGATACCGACGAGTAGCTCCTCAGGTAGAAGCACTCCTATCCAGACTTCTTCCGGTAGGACGACACCGACCAATTTGGTCCTGTCGCCTACCAAAAGTACCATGTCCAACGAAGAGCTATTCGCCGCGATTCATAAATCTAAAAAAAGACTCAATATCAAGCTAAATGAGAATGACAATGAGAATGTGTCGCCGTATGGATCGATGAATTCCTTGTTGAAGACACCGGCTGGCACCAGGCACAGTTGGAGTCCGGAATCTCAAAAAGTTTCTTCAGAGGTAATTGCACTGATAACGAAAATCAGAAATATAAAGACAAATCGTATTCAATTCTATCAAACAAAAAAATTGGCCATCATCTTTTTGTTATTTTATTTAAAATTAAAGAATAAACACTTGTTTATTTGATTTAATAACATAAATTAATATCTCTAATTTAAAAAACAATTTTACGTTTAAAAATTTTGCTATAATTCATTTCTGTCATTAATTTTGCTCAATCCATTTCAGATACCGACTACGGTGCAGTCGCCTACATCGCGGATGGATTTCAAACGTTTGCTTCTTCAACAGAGTGTAAAAGCTAATCCCATGCGATTATCGGCTGCAGAACAGCTAAAACTATCGCGCCATCAGTGTCAACAGCAACAGCAATCGTCGCCCAACGCTCATCAGAGTCCTTTAGCCAAAGTTTTGAGTCCACGCTCAGTCTGGAGATTCCAAACTCCAAGAACCGACGTCCTTTCGTCCACCATAATCGAGGATACCGCGGCGGAGGAGAAGGCTATGAAGCCCTCACCGGAAAATACATCTCCAATACATCTTTCAAGAATGAATTCCAGACGACAGCTAGATCTTTGCAGCGATTTACCAAATCACTTGCATGCTACCGATCACAAGGACAAAATCAACAATGATAGATTAACGACAGACAAGACATTAATGAACGAATTTCATAACATCGATCCTGCGATCAAATCGCTGAATCAAAACAACCAAATACGAGAATTAATCACAAACATATCTAACGATCCTGCAATAACCAACCAGGATTCGTTCTTGATACCTCGAAACGATATCGTCAGTACGACGATACGGTATTCGAAGGGCTCGGTCGAATCCAAAAGTCAGGATCCCGTGAGTGCTCTCGAGTCAAGGAGGATCAGTAACCAACTGGCGAGAGCTCAGTTCCTGGCCAGCACACCAACGAGCACTAACCCGTCGCAAAATCTCTATTTCAGCAAGAGGTTCAGAGCGCGATCGGAATCTCCGCGACACGCGGTGACGCAAAACGTTGCACCGCCCGAGCGCAGCCCGAGTGCTCCTACCCTCGAAACCGCTCTGTGATTCGTAAATATATCGATATTCAGAAACAACAGCCTTGCAGAAGCGTATAAGAATTTAGCTCTTCATTATTGTGATGCATAATGTATATATTTGCTCTATTTAAGAAAAAAAAATAGCGACACCTTAATAAATTATATAATAAATTGTAGATAAAATATTTATATACAAGTTTGTTAAATATGTTAAATATTAAAACTGATTTAAATATACATATATGTACATATATATATATATATATATATATATATATATATATATATATATATATATATTACGATTATGTCTGTAAAAACTGCGTAATATCTTAATTGTGTTATAAATACCGTTCCCAATTTTTTTCTACAATTTTTCTACAATTTTTCATCGAGAAAACAAGCTAACGCAAGTTGGAATTTTCTCTATAACAATATCTTATCTAACACATTAATGAAGAGTTAATAGCAAGGATAAGTTTCGCGAACATTTGAATCTACTCGGCATTTTACGCGATGTATTTAATCATGACCGGTTCAAATTGAATATTTTGCCGTAATTGCAGCTTGTAGCTGCTAAGAGACAATAATTTATTATCGTGATATGATAACGATGGGGAAATTAGTATTATTTAGTGTATTGCAAGACTTCTTGCATAAAGTAAACAAAAACGTTCGGCGCGAAAACGTCGTTTCGATCTAACTATTAATCACACTTTATCGATCAAATATAAAATGGATTTGATGGCACGTAACGTTATGTTACGTAATTCAAATAACTCTGTTAAATCTCATGTACATAATTCAATCGAGTAATAAGCAATATAAATAGGATATTCTCGACGCTAATCTCAATCGAGTGCCTATTTCATATAATCGTTTTATAAGGAAGCGTTTCACGTGTGTATAATATTACCAGTTTAGTCTCGAGTTAATATGTATAGATACAATATATTCAATATTTTCTTATTTTTTATGCTACGATGAGCAATCGTTTTCATAATGAAGAAAACAATTTTCTCACACGCGATCACGACGATCAAAAATTCTTAAAACAAAAAAGATGAAATTAATACTATAATCTCGTCTCAATAAATTTTTAAATATAAACGATATAAATGCGATACATTTTTTGCGTTATTGATGCAGTGAATTTTCGCATTCGCGAATCTAACTGAAGTTCTTTCATAACTTAATAAGACTCTTATCGTACCTTCATTCAAATCGAAATAAGTATTTTAATCACTTGGGGTATGTATGTATTATTAATTTATTTCACGAGAATTAAGAAGAACGTAGTAGCGGCGCGTGAAAATTAAGCACGACAAATCATGAATCGCTCATTATAAAAGTCGAATGGGTTGATCGTGGAATTATTATTAAAATTCTCAGAATTGTTGGCAAAATAATTATTCTTGGATTATTAATATTGGATACTGAATCATCTTGTCATAAATTTCTTTTATTTAAAAAAATGAAGATAAAAATTTTAGCTGAGCGTACGATTTATTGTTTGCCGTGCGAGGCTCGTGATAAGGCTTGTGTATTAGCAGACCTGGATAGCCAAATCGGGAATTTAATAGTAAGATATTAATTTATTTGTGGAGTTCGACAACAGCCCAATTCTTACTCTAAGTTCACTTCGACGAAAATTGTACATAAGTCGTACGCAGCGTAATCGTAAACCGATTTTAAGTCTCGATCGCTTGCTAGTCTAGTCGGGATAGAATTTAGTATATACATATATATAAAATAAACTAAAAAAAAAACATATATATATATATATACATACATACATATATACACACACACCTCGTTTTGGAGATTTTTTGGGCGGAAAAGTGCCGTTAATCACGTATGTAACTTATCGAATCGGTTTTGTACGATTATCGAATGGCGAATGGAATAAATATACAAAAATATATGTACGCGAGGATGAGAATGATATATATAGCATAACACAACAGAGTTGCCTTAATTAAATTATTTCAAGTTGCGTCAAGCGATTGTCAATGATGCATTTACCGATTACTCACGATCGCGCAAGGGATGGAAGTAATTTTGCAAATGTAACCCACTAGATCTTAAGCTGAAAACGTGTTTTGTACTTTGCTCAGAATAAACGAAAATATTTCATGAACCAATTTCATGAAGTTGTCCTCGTCGCACCTCATGCTTTGCGCATGCAATTAACTTGTCACAATTTTCAAAAGTGACGAGTTAATGAAAAAGAGTGTGGTAATGTCGCTAACGCTGAACAACAAATTTTATATCATAGAAAAACATTCTCAGAATTTAATTATTATTATTATTATTATTATTATTATTATTAAATAAGCGTAGCAAAAATTATATTTTCGTTCAACTGCATCTGTGTCTCGCAGTCGTTATTTTTTAAAAGATGCTACGGAAGAAGGCATCTCTCCTGGAATACATTTTATACTGATTTTTTTAAAATCCAATTAGAACGTTTTCAATCTCCGAAATTAATTAATCGAAAGATTATGCATTTATCTCTTTTACGATGTGGCTGAGATATATGGTACGCGAAAATATCGGATCGTCGCCGAATAATCTTTCAATATCGATTAACTGAATTAAAGTACTATTGAACTACGCGCGACTGACGAACGCGGTCGGACGCAACCCGTAATTAGTCGGATTTAAATCGTCGTATTTCAAAAGTTCTTAATTTTATCACAAATGTTGAGCCTGTTTTTTTAGTTAAATATCTTATACTATTTTTCTTCTTTTTCTTTCTAATACAGAGAGAAAAAAAAAGGAAAGATGAATGATGTACAAAAATTTCGATTAAAAAAAAGTCTTATCATTAAAGACAGCTGGCCTTATTTATAGATTTTCATGATTATCAATCAGGAAACTATTTGTTAGAAAATTTTGATATGTACACCCCCCCCCCCCCCACACACACACACACACACACACACACACACACACACACACACAATAAACAGGTGTTTTGTGTTATGACTTGGAAATAAAATATAACATCAAAATTTTCTAACAAATACTTTCTCGATTGATAATCATAAAAATCTATAAATAAGATCAGCTATCTTCAATGATAAGACTTCTTTTTAATCGAAATTTTTGTACGTATATATATATATATATATATATATATATATATATATTCGTACTTTTCTAAGTAATGCTGCTTTTTGAATATCGAGTTTGAAACCCGAAAGTCAAAGTAATTTGTACAGAGTATACATAAAAAATTGTGCAGAAAGTTTTTAATAAATAAAATTGTCATATATCAAATTTATATCCGATATTGTTTATCATCAAAACTTATAATAAAGCATATAACGAAAGAAAGTTCTTTTCCGGGATCATTGATTAAAAATTTTTACACAAATCCCGGTTTTTTACGATACTCATAATTATAATATATATAATATATATATATATACTAATAATTATTATTTAAATAATTAAAACGATACAACCATTACATTTTTTTTTTAAGGTACGCGTTATAATGTTTACATATACTTTTTCTATACATGTTTTAATATGTTATATGTTTCAGAGATATATACAGCAGCAAAAGAAGATCATTCTGAAAACAGTTTTATCCTTACGTAGATCTGCTATATATAACTTTTCTCCGGACCAATAAACTACGCTCTTGTACAAAAACGTATAGCTTATTTTGTTTTTTTCTTTTTTTTTTTAGATATATTCAAAATCTTTAATTTCTTCTACAACACACAGAAAATAAATAATTTCTTTTTTTGAGACGTCAATATATTGCACAAAACAATAGAGAATATCTATGAACCAAAAACAAAATTTCCTAACTATGCTTCCATACTAAAACATCTCGATTATTTCTTTCGACTATTTTAGATATATCCTAATTAAATTCCTAACTATTTTTGTAACACACGAAACTAAATTCTTTCTTTGTAATATGTTAATACACTGCTCAAAACAAAACGAAATCACTTTTAAGCAATCCTATAGATTACATCAAATTTATTGATGATAAAAGAAACTAAGATTATAAACACATTTACATTGAAGTTGGAATTTAATTACATTTCGAATCGAAATTATTGTTAACGCTCATACAAATCTCTTTTCGTTCGTTTCTTAGCAATAAGCTATCAGATGCGTGTAAACAAGTATATAATACTTCATTCACAAGAACATTCATTATACATATATACATATAATACATATACACACACAAGTGTATGTGCGCGCGCGCGCACGCACGCACACACGCACAAAATATAAAATTAGTAACTATATTGATTATATATATATATATGTGTGTGTGTGTGTGTGTGTGTGTGTGTGTGTGTGTGTGTGTGTGTGTGTGTGTGTGTAAAATCAATATAACTTTTACTAATTTTATATTATATATTTTTTTTTATAATTATTAATGAAAAATTATTCGGAAAAAGAAAAATTCCAGTTGATTGATATTATTCAGAGGAATTACAATTTCAACATATATAGTAAACAATTTAGAGAAATATGAAATATGCATTTCTTTACACACATCTGATATACTCAGATAGTGAGCAAAATTCTTTTGTAAGAGTTTTAAAAGAAAATAAGCATCAACAATGAAATAGGTCCAAACTAAAAATCCTCTGATTTATATAAATACATTTAATGAAAATCAAGATATAATTATAAAAAAAAATCAATTTTCAAAATTCGTTATAAATATTTTGTAGAAAGTTAAGAAACTATATCCTAAAAAGTGATTCTCTAATTATTTTGAGCAACGTATATAAATGAAGAAAAAGAACTATATTAATACACTGCCAATGTCAGAGATATTCTACTTTTATAAAATATTCATTTCATTGCATTTGTCCTTCTTTTTTAAAATTTCATATACATAAATTCTTTGAAAATGGCATATTTCTGATATTATTTTACATTGGGTCATAATTTCTTTCACTTGATCGAGTTCTGCGACCTAATCATGGGAAAGATTTGCGTGATCTTGCCAATCCCCTTAGTACGTCCCTCTCTGAATAAAAGTCGCATCCCGACAGAGAGATATTCTGGATGACTGACGAATCTAAACAACACAGAAGCGGTGTCATTCGTCTGCAACCCTCTGTCATTTGCATCCATTATTCCCTCAATAACGCAAGTCTGTCTCACATTGCCCACGTGTACCGTCGTTTGAAACCCGGGGAATATCGCGGTTGCGTGATATAATATTAATACAGTTGCCTGAAACATAATATTAACTCTTATATATTCTCATTGACAGGAAATAAAATTTGTATTTTAGAAAAGATCACAAAAAAAAACATGTAGAAAAATATAAGTAAAATAAAATATAAATATAAATATAAATAAAAATATAAGTATAAGTTTGTTTATAATAGACTCATAGATGTTTCTTGAATTGATCAAAATATGAATTTGAATATGAATTCTTGCTGTCTATTAACAATAAAAATATTCAAAGTTACTAGTTGTTCTATATGTTCTATATGTGTTCTATATGTTCTATATGTTCAAAATTTCTCTACACACCTGAAAGAAGTGTGTTGCGTGCGGTCGATCCCGTAAAGAGACTAAAACCATCCCCGGACGAAGATGTGGTAGGGGAGGGCTACGATTCGTCGGTGGTGCTAGAGTCAGACTGGCACTCTGAGACGCTCTAACTAAACAACACGGAGCTTTATTACGATGCAGACTAACTACTTTCACTGGACTAAATTCTCCATCCGGCAAAGGTCCTACTAATAAACGAGTACCCGGTGCAATTGCCCCTTTAACAAGTAACCCTCCTAAAACTGGTTGTGTTAAACCTGCTACCCTATATAAAATAAAATATTTTTTTTCTATTGTTTATGAAACATTTATAAAAATTCTTCTATAAAATATTAAATATATAGAAATTAATAATTATTCATAAACTATAAAAAATTCATTATGTTAGCTTTAGTCGTAAAATATTTAAAAAATATACAGAAACTAATTGTACATACCTAAATGTTTCGTCAATTTGAAATAGACAGGATTCTGGATCCGAGTCGATCGAATTCATCTCGTAAGGTGCCAAATTTTTTATAAATATAGTCAAATCTTCTAGACCGTCACCGGTAACGCAACTAACACTAAATACTGGTATCACATCGGATGTGTAGTCCCATGACGGTATATCGTTATTGCTGAACAGTACTAATTGCTTGGGATAACCTTGCGTCACCATAGCGTTTCCGAGTTGAGCTAGCGTTTCAGACATGTCGCAAAATCCCAAATCGATTTTATTTACGACAATAAAGAATGGAAGTTTTAACGCTAAACAGAGAGCCATGTGTTCCTGTGACGCATCGTTCAAAGGCGGTGCTATTACTAGCATAACATGATGGGGCGAATATCCTAAGAAAATATAAATATTCCCAAATAATGATTTATTATATTTAGCCTTCAATTATGAGAAAATCGTTTATTATGTAATATAATGATCGAAAATTTAAAAGCTATATACCCGTAAGTCCAAGTACCGTCGTCCTCAGGTATTTCCGATGTCCAGCTAAGTCAATGAACGTAACAACCTTCGACGCGTGTTCGCATATCTCTTCTGCTGTTGCCATTTCAGCGTAATTCAAAACGTGACCTGCACTATCAAATCCAATAATTTCATGGGATATCGAAGATGTACGACCAGTCTTTATTTCATGCAGATGACGTAACATGTTGAGTCTTGCTCTACCTCTTCCATTATCCAACTCACCCTGCGTCAGTACTCCTACGTATACATCGAGATTCACTTACAATCTTCATAATTATATTTTCGATACATGTATATAAGGTAGACCGCGGGCAGTCAAATAGCAAAATATAATGTAGACTGTCAGTGTCATTTCTCTACCTTAAATATCCTCTGCTAATCCTCTCACCTAAGAGAGTCGACTTTCCAGCATCCTGCGCTCCGGTGACCGCCAGTCTCAAGTCTATAATACTATCCTGGTCCTCTCTGTCGTCTTTCCGTAATTTTTTTACCAGTACTTCAGCGACTTTCTTCTCCTCCTTATTATTATTTTGCAATGTTAAGGTTTTACTCGTGGCTATTCGCTCGCGTAATACTCTTATAGTAGCACCTAGTCTGGAAGCCATGTCCTTCAGCGTCTTTAAGGACGCTTTCATTTCCTCTTTTGTTAAACCCGCCAATCGTCCATTATCCTCCACTCCTACATACGTATGATGTATTGAGAAATAAGCAAAAAGGAATTATTGTAAAATTGCAATTGTAATTTATTTATACCAATTTGATAAATCGCTTCTCCATGTCCTTCTCTTAGCCTCCATTTCATCTGGGTGACAAGATGTTCAAAACGTTGACTAGATGGATTTATCAATTTTAATTTGTACTCTATGTTTCCTTGTTCTGGTTCAGGTGGTAGTCGGTCTTCTTGATCCTCATCAGCACTAGAAGTCTCGCAGTCTGATAATCCATTTCCTTCATTCTCAGAATCAACCCATTGCCTTTTCCTCAGATCCTTATCGTTTTGTGGATCAAAAAGTTGTAAAAATGACTCCATATCTGCAATGGTTAATCATAATTATCATTTTTATAAAAAAAAAATTAAAAATTAAAAATTAAAAAATTAAAAAATATGTATATAATAAATTCAAAAAATATTTCTATTGTTCTTAATTTTATATACATTATTTCTATAAATTTATTATTTATAAACATGAATATTCAACAAATATATTAAAAAAAATTAATATGATTATGTAAATAGGAAGCATGAAATTATTTCATATTACACAATGTAACATATTATACAGCATAACATCACATAAAATAGAAATTGCATCACAATTATACAATCTCACAACTCACAATTTAAATTTTCAAAAACTTTTGAAAATTTTTTATTCTATCTATTCCTTAATAAAAATATCGAAATAGAAAAACTTTCATCTCCAAAATAAAGTTTGCTTTAAACTGGACTTCTTATTAGACTGAACTTTGAGTGAATTCTTATCACAAACTTTTCTTCAGAACAAATAATGTGATCTTCGAGAGAGAATAAATAGGAAATAGGCATGAAATCTTGTCACATTACACAATGTGACATCATATGAAATAGAAATCGCATCACAATTATGCAATTCGCGACTTGAATTTTAAAATTATTTTCCATCTTTATTCTTGATAAAAATATCAAGAGAAATAAGAAACTTTCAAAAACAATTTTCTGCTTTAAACTAAACTTCTTATTGGACTAAATTTAAAATATTTAAAATAAACTCCTGTCACAAATTTCTTCGCAAAAGATGATGCAATCTCCAAAAGGGAAAGAATTTATCACTATTTTTTTTTTAAAAAAAGATAATCGTCATTATTTTTTTTCATCTATTAAGTCTTATCAGTAAGGAAAGTTTATTAAACATTACTTTTGTCAGTGCTTCTTCAGAAAATGACGTACTTTCGGAGATGCCCGCGTAAATACAGATGTGTGTATGTGTGTGTATATATACATATATAGATATATGCCTGCATCGAGAGATCTGACAGATGTAGGTACATGTTATATTACGATACACTGCGCTAGAACAAACACAGTGCCAGTATCAATGCAGATAAGGCATGCAGATGAGGCGCAGGGTTCGTCGATTTTGAGAGAGAAAATAAAATCAATTGGCCGTGTTGACGAACAGCTGTTTCGAAAGTAAAAGTGACAGCGAATAAAAGAAAGGACTCGCGAGAAGTAACTTTTCATACGTCAGAAATGTATAATCTCTTACCGCATCTTTCTGATTCCTGATTCCAAGTTCCAGGTTCCAGGTTCCAGGTTCAAAAATCGAGATCATCCAGTCGGAATCGTGCGTTTAAGTTAGCAGTGCCATACAAGTCGCGGGGCATGATAAAAGTGTCAACACTTTACTGCCAGCCTCTTCTTTTTCTCCGTCCTCTATGCAATTAGGTCACAAACTGTCTGTCATATTCTGGCTGATCATGAACGAAACATAGAAACTTGTTCCACGAACGACCGAAGCCACCAGTCAAAATGAAATGTTCTATTGTCCAATAAGAGAATTGTATTTTTCCCCTAGGGACACCAACTCTGTTTATAAAATACAAATCTTCCTATTTAAGGCTGCATTTCGACATTCACTGCCAGTACCAAAAATATATAGTTCAGATTACATATATTATAAATTTTCAGTACTAAATCGAGAGCCTTTGTTATATTTTATTATATTATAAATATTAAATTCGAAAGAGATATTTAATAATCCTGAAGCGATATATTGATTTGGATGTTTCGTGGATGTATTTGTGAAAAATGTCTCTTTTAATGTCTATCAGTTCAATCACCGATAAGCTCCGATTAAAAAACTACTTTATGAAAGTTACTTATGAAAGTTTGCATCATGGTGTAAAACAGGGGTCGGCAAAACATTAAAATTGGGCACGAGCGCCCACGAGTGTCCGCCCGTTGTGCACATCTCAGGAGCGTATCTAATATTTTTAGTATCTTGGAATAAAGTTCCGCATTTCCAAATGAAACTTAATTTATGGATCAATCAATTTCAATCTCGATAGTTGTTGCATTTTTCAAATTTATTATCTGTTGCCATGCATATTCAAGATAAGCAATAGAAATGAAGAATATATAAATTCATTTCAATTATTATAATGAATTTGATTGTCGGTTTAGGGAAATGCATGTTTTAGAAGAAGACTTATTTATTTTTATGACACCTTTTACTGTTGATATTAATATTGTTCTCGCATACAATTAGAATTAATAGATTTAAAATGTGACACTGCTCTTAAAAATTGTTTTTATACAATGACTGACATCGTACAATTTTATTCATATATATCTCAAGAACATTTTCCTCGATTACATGCTTGTGCTGCAAAAATAATAAGTATGTTCGGTTCTACATATTTATGTGAATAATTATTTTCTATTATGAAATTAAATAAATCGCAATTACGCGAAGTTAACAGATTCACATTTGAATTTTGCAATAATTCGTTTAAGTTAAAACGATAACACCTGATATATCGTATATAATATCGGAAAAATATGAATCAAATACTAATTAAATGTTATAAAATGTTATATAGTTGTTTATTTAATATTATTGTAAGAATTGTTTATTTAAAATATAGATAGATATTAATTTATGCTAATTCTGGATCTGAATTTGTGCAACACAATATTTTTTTATTCTTTGAACAGCACGTTCAATGAACAGACGTTCCTGCTATCCCCTCTCCTCACTTTATTGCGCCTAGCCGCCTAAGTGTCGGTCCACAATAAGTATTTAATCTTTAAGCCGTAAGAAATTGACTAATCATAGTCGAGTATTCTTTTCATATTCGATTATAATTGATCAATTTCTTACTTTTTAAAGCTTAAATCACTTATTGTGGACCGACACTAACGCTAGCCCCAGCACGCTCGATTGTTGCCCGCGGGCATTGGGCGCCCGTGAGCAGTGCCCACTTGCCGACCCCTGGTGTAAAGAAACAAGGAATGCGTTCCTTTATTCACTCCGAGTATTGTCAGTACTACGAATAGCGTTCCGATATAGAGAGTAGTGCACTCCGAAAATACTGCCTTGAATTCTATGACGTCATTGATTTTGACGTACTTTCTGTTGCGGCTACTGCAACCAGCGAGGTAAAGCAGTTAGAGCATAAAGATGGCTGCTTCCATGGAGACTGAAATAACTTTGATTGATGCTGAAGAAAATAAAGCGTATAATATGAAATAATATAATATAATGAAATTATTATGATATATAATATTATGAAATTATTTATTATTATTAATTATTTTATTATTATTATTATTATTATTATTATTATTATTATTATTATTATTATTATTATTATTGATATTAATATTATTATTAATTTTTTTATTATTATTAATTATTTTATATATATATATATTATATTTAATATATATAATAAAATAATATTTTTTTTAATATTACATATGCCAGCATTTTCAGTTGGAGCTTGAAAACCATAGACATATAACATAGATTCCGCATATCATATACTCTTCTATACCATCAGTTGGGTTTGGCAGAACGGTGAGAGAGGCGAAATATCGGGAAATATCTGTCCTTTACTGCGCGCGCATTATTGACAAATAAAAATGGCCTACTCAAGAATCATCTGATATTCATAGCAATATATTTGTATTTAAAATGAAATAATATATTTTTAAGTTTATTGAATACGAGAAAAAAAATTTTAATAGAGTAAAGCTATAAAGAACGATATAACTATCCATCACGATTATCATATAACCTGTCAATAGATCATCGCGCATCTTATCTGCGCAGAGAGAAAGAAAAAACTTCCCTTATATTTTGCTTCTCGCACCGTTCTGCCAAGGACTGATATATATAGCTAATGCTGAGTCTATTATGTCTCTGTTGAAAACTACATATCTGCAACTGTGTTCCGTTTTATAATCTTGAAGCAGTTAGAAAGCGCACGAAACTAAAACGGAACGATACTCGCAGTATATTTCCATTACGTCATAGCATGAGCACTCGGAGTGAATAAAGGAACGCACCCAAGGTGTGCATAAAAATGAAGATGGATCAACGAGGATGGTGGAACAAGTAGCCGGCCATATTAGTATATCAGCCAATCAACATTTTTCTTGCGATATTCAAAATGTAGTATAATAAGGAATTATTGAATTTATTTAATTGAGAACCACTATTGTGACTATTATTATTAATAATTATTAAATTCTCTATTATCAAATCACATGTCACGTAGTCACAAATTTGTTTATTTTCCAATATGGAAGGTGACTTGTTCCAACGCCACATCTGCGCAATAGGATCTAAATTGGGTTTACCTAACGAGCACACCTTGTCTCCTTATACCATGGTTTGCATAGCTGTTAAAATTTCAACAGTTATCTTATACAATATTAATTTTATAATTTACTATTATATTTTTCATAATCCACAATACACATATTTATAATTTAATAATAAATAATTTTATTTAAAATATTTTTATTATATCTATATTATTTTTTATCATTATGTTATTTCTCATTATCCAAACAAAATGATAATTATGAAAAAAATAAAAAATCGTTATGTATTCGTTACTGAAAAAAATAATTGTAACAGTTATGGTATTAAATTCAATGTTATTTAATTGCTTAAGTGTATTTCTAGTAAAAATTTTTTATGCAAGAATATATATAAATATACATAAATCTATATATACATATAAATATATATAATTATATAGGATATATATATATATATATATATTGTCGCGAGCGCCGAGAATGCAATCGCGCCCACCGCTGACAAAGCGGATTGCGGCAAGCGATACTTTATTCGATAAATTATTATTATACCAAGCGGTAGCGATTACCAACGCTACCGTGCTAATCGCGCAAATATTGTGAAATCGTTCGACGTGAAGCAACTGTTAACCGAGTTGCGCGGCCCTTACGTGGAAAACCGCCGCGCGACCCAGAAATATACCATGAACGCTGACGAACATGTTGATGACACGACAAGGACCGGCCGCCCGGAACAGGATAAAAACGGGAGACCGATATGAGGAGAGGACTCGTCGAGATCCGCGTGCCGTCCCGTCTGTCGCGGTTCGAATTAGAAAAGACAAACTGTATTGAGTTTTAATAAAATTTATTAAAATAAATTATAAAGTGGTGAGTGCTTCCTCCCCGCCGACTCCTGGACCGATCCTTCGAAACGACCCGCACAACATATCTGGTGGCAGCGGTGGGATCGTTTCGCAGCTATACCCAGTCATCTGGAAGGAACAAACGATCGGAATTCAAGGAAAAGGCCGGAAAAGAAGTCGACATCCCCGCAGTGAGAAAGAGCCACGGTAGAGCCACAACGCAGAGCATATCAGTGACACCGGAGAAGCCACGACCTACCGCAACAGCCAGCGCCGCGTCACAAACATGCGAATTGCGAGCGTAATGTAAGTCATAGAAAAATAAGCCAAGCGCATTAGATAGCGAGAGAAGCGTGTAGGTAGATGTCGAACGAGGGAGTTAACCAAACTCCTGCCCAAAGAAACACATCGTGGCTACATAGTGCGTCAGCCAGCCGAGCGCTCAGCCCGAGCCCTCCGAGCCTTGAGCAGACGGAAAATTCACGCGATCCGCGCGATAACGTACGCCGCGATTTAAGTAATTATTATTCTGACGATAGTCTGACGAGTCAACCGGAATTACATCCGAACATTGTAATTGAACGCGTGTTTTCGCTTAGTGACATAGATAATAGCCTACTACCGAGTAGTGAGAGACGCGACGACGCTCTATTGCAACCAACAGACGCAAGATCTGACCATAGCGACGGCACAAACGCAAGTAATCCTAGCCGCGGAGAATTCTCATTGACATCTTACGATAGTAGCGTGTTCGATCCAACCGAATTTTACACCGCTTCACGAAACATAAATTCAGCGGAAATGGCAAATCAACCCTCGGGCACACCGTTAAAATCGATCGCGGAAGAACAAGTAGTAAACAAAGAATTGGACGACGAAGTAAAAAGGATGAGAGCCACTTTAAGCCAGGCGCACTGGAAACCTGACCCGGCGGAATCTTCGCACGACGCGCGAGATGCAATGTTGGTCGAATTGATAGAAGGCATGCGAGCACTACAGGGCCGCATAAGCCAACTAGAAGTCGTTAATTACGATCGGAGTGCAGAAAATGACGAACCGATAGAAATGACATACGGGCGTACACGAGACGATGTCCGAAATTCGCGAGATCCCGCACATACGTTTATGAAATTGAAAGAAGCCCGCGATATGATTCCGGAAATGGACGGATCATCGCGGAACCAAGTTCAAAAATTTTTAAATGCAAGCACGTACGCGATGAGCGAAATAAATCCTGCCGACGAAAAATCATTATTAAAAGCGATCCTGTGCACGAAACTAACAGGGAAAGTCATGCACGATTTCCAAACAAGGGATATACGCACGTTCATGCAACTGAAGCGCGAGATCGAAATGTGCTATTTGGCAAAGCGTAGCACTACGCACATTCAGCGAGAGTTTAATATAACCCGTCAAAAACCCGGGGAAAGCGCGCGAGAATACGGACTCCGCGTTGACAAACTAGCCATGGAACTCTACCAATCTATGGTAGAAGGACGCGAGCACACCGCGGAACAACGAAAGGCAATCCTAGATACGATACAAGAATTAGCCCTAGAAAATTTCCAACTAGGATTACGCGACGAGATACAAACAATAGTACGATCCAGGAACTATACGAATTTAACAGCCGCGATGCTAGGCGCGACAGCCGAAGAAAAATTAAAAGGTAGCCAACCTATAAAAATGTATAATAACGAGAAAGCTAGAAGCAACCAAGAACCGTATAGAAACCGCAATCAAAAACTGGAGTGCCACAAATGCGGTAGGCTAGGACATTTGGCGCGCGACTGTCGTTCAAGCCGATACATAAATAAATATCCGCTACCGCGAGCCGAACGACCGACGAACGTAAATAATATTGAGAAATACTGCTCGTACTGCAAAAAGGCAGGTCATAAGCGCGACGAATGCTGATCACTGAATGGCCGCCCGAGAAAGGGGCAACCGAGACGCACGAGACAGGATAATGAAAAAGAGCGACAAATAAATACCGCTGTAATAATGAAAAAGAATAAGCAGCAAAGGGAGAGCGATGACCTATCGTTCACAAGCAGTGGCGACGACGAAGAAGAAGAGAAACCGAGAACAAAGATAACGCGAACCGTACGCGAGCATCAAGTGACACAGGTGAATACGCCTCACACAAACGCCACGTTAGACTTGATTACCCTGCCGATGCGAGAGACAAGAAAGGGAAAAACAAGTTTCCTCCTCGATACAGGCGCCACTTTGACATTAATAAAAGTGGGAAATCTAAAGGGAGACACACTAATGCGCGAAGAACGTTTAGCCCTAACCGGAGTTACGGGCCACAAGATACACACACTCGGAAAGATAAGAGCAACGATAACGCTAGGAGACCGAGAGATACGGCACACTATGTACGTGGTAAGAGATGACTTCCCAATAAATTATGAAGGGATACTGGGACTAGACTTTTTGAATAAACAACAAGCGAAATGCGATCATGGGAAAAAACAAGTCCGTATTGGCAACACAACTTTCAAACTCTATCCGTACAAGAAAACCATGCTAACGCCTCGCAGTGAAACCATAATTCAGGCAATAACCGATAGGAATAGCATTGGAATAGTAAATGCAGTCGAAACCAAACCCAGAATCTTCATAGGAAATTGTTTGGTCATACCGGAAGTAAACGTATGTCCAATAAGTGTGATAAACACCACAGGAGAATCAGTGGAGATAACAACGCCGCTAGTCACGGTGGACGAGATAAGGACAAAAGACGCCGCACACATGTATACCATGGAGGTGTCAAATAACGAAACAAGCGACGAGCCCATTCAAGCTCGTAAAGAAAAATTGCACAGACAAATGCGAACCGAGCATTTAAATAATGAGGAAAAGAAAACCTTGCACCAGATTTGCGAAGATTTCTGTGATATCTTCCACCTAGAAAACGATCGCCTATCGTACACTAATGCAGTAGCACATGAAATAAATACGCGAGCAGATAGCGCGCCGGTGAATGTCCGACCATACAGATTACCAGAGAAGCACAAGGCAGAAGTAAACAGATAGCGAAAATGCTGGACGACGAGATAATCCGTCCCAGCACGAGTCAGTGGAACGCACCCTTACTAGTAGTACCAAAGAAAATAGACGCATCTGGAGAGCGAAAATTACGAATAGTTGTGGACTTTCGGAAATTAAATGACTTAACAATCGGCGATTCTTTCCCGCTCCCGAATATCACTGACATACTAGATCAACTAGGAAACGCGAAATATTTTACAACATTGGATTTAGCATCGGGATACCATCAAATCCCCATGCATGAGGAACACAAACAAAAAACAGCATTCTCCACACCTTACGGGCACTACGAATTTAATAGAATGCCTTTTGGACTAAAAAATGCGCCCGCAACATTCCAGAGACTTATGAATTCCGTATTAACCGGATTACAAGGCCTCAAATGCCTAGTCTATCTAGATGATATCGTAATATATGGACCAAATTTGAAAGAGCATAACAAAAGACTAATTGAAGTGTTCAAAAAACTGAGAAACTACAATCTGAAACTACAACCGAATAAATGTGAATTCTTAAGAAAGGAAGTGACATACTTAGGACACATTATCTCCGAAAACGGTATAATACCAGATCCTGCGAAAATAACGGCCGTAGCAAACTTTCCAATACCAAAACGGGTAAAAGATGTGCAATCCTTCATAGGATTAGCCGGATATTATAGAAGATTCATTGAGAATTTTTCGAAGATAGCAAAACCCCTGACAAAACTAACAAAAAAGAATGAGAAGTTCGTTTGGACAGCGGAACAACAAAACGCATTCGAAACATTAAAAGAAAAATTAACGACCACACCAGTTCTAGCTTATCCGGACTTCACTAAACAATTTATAGTAACGACAGACGCATCCGGATATGCCATCGGAGCAGTATTGTCGCAAGGGCCAGTAGGCCAAGATCGACCAATTGCATACGCAAGCAGAATTCTAAATAAAGCGGAACAAAACTACAATACAACGGAGAAAGAATTGCTAGCCATAGTATGGGCCGTCAAACATTTTCGACCATACCTCTATGGAATAAAATTTCAAATAATTACAGATCACAAGCCATTGATCTGGCTATTTAGTATAACAGATCCTGGTTCACGATTAATCAGATGGAGGCTCAAATTAGAAGAGTATGACTATGAGGTGATACACAAGGCAGGTAAAGGCAATACAAATGCTGACGCGCTCAGCAGAAACCCGATCGCGCCTGACACACAGATAAACAGCATCGAGCGCGACAAGGAAGAACGCGAATATAACAAAGAAGACAAGGAGCAAATAATGTACGAATATCATAATGCCCCCCTCGGCGGACATCAAGGCGTAACACGTACCGTAAATCGAATACGACTAATGCACAATTGGCACGGACTAATACGAGATGTGGAAGAATACATCGCCAAATGTGAATACTGCCAGAAAAACAAACTAAGCAAGAAAACCAAAATGCCTCTAGTACTGACCGACACGGCAGAAAGACCGTTTCAAAAATGCGCCCTGGACATCGTAGGACCACTCACGGTCACCAGGAAAGGAAATAAATACCTACTAACATTTCAAGACGACTTAACAAAATTTAGTAAGGCAATACCGATATCAGATCAGGAAGCAAACACGATTGCCAAAGAGTTCACCACAAAAATAATATGCGAATTCGGAATACCGGAGACAGTACTGACAGATCAAGGAACGAATTTCGTCAGTGAAATGTTCAAGGATGTATGCACCCTCTTAAAAATAACGAAAATTCAAACAACCGCGTACCATCCTGAAAGCAACGGAGCCCTGGAGAGATCGCACAGGACTCTGATTGAATACTTAAGGCATTATATAAATGAGGATCAAACCAACTGGGATGAATGGATTCCATACGCGATGTTCACGTACAACACAACACCGCATACAGCAACGGGCTATACACCTTTCGAATTGATGTACGGGCACCAAGCAACATTACCTACAGCCCTGGCAGCGCCGCCGAAACCATATTACACATACGATAACTACGCGCAAGAATTAAGAGAACGACTCAGAGCCACACAGAAAGTAGCAAAAGAACATATTCGCGAAGCAAAACAAAAGGCAAAAAACTATACAGATAAAAATACGAATACTAAAATTTTCAAAGTAGGAGATAAGGTCCTCCTGCATGACGAAGCAGTGCGCAGAGGACGATCGAAGAAATTGGAAGCACCATGGATAGGCCCATATCAGATAATCGAGAAAACCTCTGATGTCAATTACAGGATTAAACAGAAACGAAAAATTACAACGGTGCACGCGAACCGACTCAAATTATTCATCGAAGATTAGCAAACAACGCATACGAATAATTACCCGCAACAAGCAAAAAGCAAAAGCAGTAAAATAAAGATAATAATCACAAAGATAGCATAGATTAGAAAAAAAAAAAAAAAAAAAAAAAAATATATATATATATATACAGGACTCACCAGTCACGAAGGACAGCGACGAACCGTTGCCTGGTGGCAACACAAACCCGCACCCGCAACGGGTCGCGGGGGTAGAGCTCCTCGCAGGCGGGTTGAGGGGGCACAGGAGACCTCTCCACGCACGTTTGAGGACAGGGACGACGCTCCCCCGTCCAGACGACCGTAGTCGGCCACCTGGACGACATCCTTACAGCAACCCGTAGGGCCGCCAGACGGTATGACCGCCGCACACACTCACTACACACTCACATTATCGGAACATGTTCCCGCCCGCACCTAGTGCACTGCATGACGGAAAATACGATGAAAAACACTTGATAAACAAAAAAACCACCCACGACGTGCGATAGACCACGGTCGACGGCAGACTGAACAATTTATAATATTAAACGTAGCGCATAAAAAATGCACGACGAGGATTCACGGAAAAGTAACCTGAACCTAAACTTGCAGGATGCTCCTTATGTGGAGAAGAGCAGGACAAGCGACACCTGACTCTCAGCATAATCTTGACTGGGAATTGTTCTCACACCAGCCAGGAATCTACTACGAGGAAATCGGTCAGCTGAGACAGGCTGAATCGGCATGGAAATTAGTGATAAAATTGAGCGCAAAAGAATTAGAGATCAGACATCAGCAATTGCAAGACTATATGGAGGAAACCGAAATACAGTGCCGAAAAGTAATAGGCAACGCACAGTTAGGTTGCCGAAACATTATGAGGATAATAGAAAGAAAAAACACCAAACTGATCACGCTGTTGACACAAGTAGAAACGCTATACAAAACGACTGACAAACGACGAGGACTGCTAGATGCGATCGGGTCGGTCAGCAAAATATTATTCGGAACGATGGACGCCGACGATCAGAAACTAATAGACGAACAACTGCAAACGTTACGAACAAACGGCAAGGTACTGCAGCACGCAGTAGCAAACCAAATAAAAGTAATCAACGCCACACAATAGCGCACTTGGACGAATTAGAAAATACTCTAAATTATAATGAAAATCTGATAATGAGTGCGACAAAACGACTAGAACAACGATTGACCGAGTCAACACTACAGGCAGACGTAGACGAACACTTACTAATCCTGACAACGATAATGAACGATTTAACGAAGGACACGGAAAATGTAATAGACTACCTGACATACGGGAAAAACGGAATGATACCGACACGACTACTACCCATCAAACATATAATAACAGCCCTCAAAGAAGCGGCTACACAATTACAAATGGGATTACACTTTCCTTTTAAAATCCAGATTGAGCACTGGCAGACCATACACACATACATCACTTTTAGCGCATATTCAGATGGTCCATACATATACACAATCTTGCGATTTCCGGTAGTAGCATACCCTACATTTAAATTAGTTAAAGCAATACCGCTACCAGTACACGATCATGCGAATGTATTCGCCTACATAAAAATAAACCATCCCTTGCTAGCTATAGATAAGGAGAATCACCACTACAAATTACTAGAGGAAGTAGAGTTAGAACGCTGCATACGAGAAGCAAACACATACACATGCGAACAGAACTTCGCGACATATTATGCGGAAACAACAGCGCCATGCGAGGTGCAAATATATACACATACACCGGGACAGCTCAATTACTGCGAAAAGAATCATATGATATCTAACACACCGTTGTGGATAGCATTGACGGAGGAGCAAGCGTAGCTCTACTCCACGGCACACAAGCAAGAAATTAGCATTAAGTGCGAAAAGCAAATAGAAGAGAAAATTATATTAAAAGAAACCGGAAAAATAAAGCTAAAAGATAATTGCAAGCTAATCACACCAAATGTAATATTAAAAACACGAAAAATTGAGGGAATAAAATATATTCAAAACTACCTCCCCGAATACAATATAACATTAGAAATAAAAAATAAGGACACCGATAAGAACAAGCTAGCGAAAACCGACACGTTACGACAAATAATTAAGAACCCCGTAGATTTAACCAAGTTAAGCATAAGTCTAGAAGAAATAAGAGAAACTCTAGAAGATAGCGATTATAATTTACTCAAAAATAAATACACTGTATACTCTATGGGAACAGGCACCTGCGTAGTAATAATAACTATAATAGGATTAATAACATGGCGCATAAACAAAAACAAAAATAAAAAGCAGAAGAAAAGCGAGACCGCACAGAGGCGCCGCGACGATGCTATGTTATATTAGTCATAAGCACACGATTATATTACAGTCACGCGACAACATATGTAAACTAACAAGTAAGATCACCTTCCATCGAAGGGGGGGAGGGATGCCGCGAGCGCCAAGTAAGGGACACATGAAAGCCGAACCTCCATGGTTCCCTTCCATCACAGGGGGAGGGATGTCGCGAGCGCCGAGAATGCAATCGCGCCCACCGCTGACAAAGCGGATTGCGGCAAGCGATACTTTATTCGATAAATTATTATTATACCAAGCGGTAGCGATTACCAACGCTACCGTGCTAATCGCGCAAATATTGTGAAATCGTTCGACGTGAAGCAACTGTTAACCGAGTTGCGCGGCCCTTACGTGGAAAACCGCCGCGCGACCCAGAAATATACCATGAACGCTGACGAACATGTTGATGACACGACAAGGACCGGCCGCCCGGAACAGGATAAAAACGGGAGACCGATATGAGGAGAGGACTCGTCGAGATCCGCGTGCCGTCCCGTCTGTCGCGGTTCGAATTAGAAAAGACAAACTGTATTGAGTTTTAATAAAATTTATTAAAATAAATTATAAAGTGGTGAGTGCTTCCTCCCCGCCGACTCCTGGACCGATCCTTCGAAACGACCCGCACAACATATCTGGTGGCAGCGGTGGGATCGTTTCGCAGCGGTGGGATCGTTTCCCAGTCATCTGGAAGGAACAAACGATCGGAATTCAAGGAAAAGGCCGGAAAAGAAGTCGACATCCCCACAGTGAGAAAGAGCCACGGTAGAGCCACAACGCAGAGCATATCAGTGACACCGGAGAAGCCACGACCTACCGCAACAGCCAGCGCCGCGTCACAAACATGCGAATTGCGAGCGTAATGTAAGTCATAGAAAAATAAGCCAAGCGCATTAGATAGCGAGAGAAGCGTGTAGGTAGATGTCGAACGAGGGAGTTAACCAAACTCCTGCCCAAAGAAACACGTCGTGGTTACATAGTGCGTCAGCCAGCCGAGCGCTCAGCCCGAGCCCTCCGAGCCTTGAGCAGACGGAAAATTCACGCGATCCGCGCGATAACGTATGCCGCGATTTAAGTAATTATTATTCTGACGATAGTCTGACGAGTCAACCGGAATTACATCCGAACATTGTAATTGAACACGTGTTTTCGCTTAGTGACATAGATAATAGCCTACTACCGAGTAGTGAGAGACGCGACGACGCTCTATTGCAACCAACAGACGCAAGATCTGACCATAGCGATGGCACAAACGCAAGTAATCCTAGCCGCGGAGAATTCTCATTGACATCTTACGATAGTAGCGTGTTCGATCCAACCGAATTTTACACCGCTTCACGAAACATAAATTCAGCGGAAATGGCAAATCAACCCTCGGGCACACCGTTAAAATCGATCGCGGAAGAACAAGTAGTAAACAAAGAATTGGACGACGAAGTAAAAAGGATGAGAGCCACTTTAAGCCAGGCGCACTGGAAACCTGACCCGGCGGAATCTTCGCACGACGCGCGAGATGCAATGTTGGTCGAATTGATAGAAGGCATGCGAGCACTACAGGGCCGCATAAGCCAACTAGAAGTCGTTAATTACGATCGGAGTGCAGAAAATGACGAACCGATAGAAATGACATACGGGCGTACACGAGACGATGTCCGAAATTCGCGAGATCCCGCACATACGTTTATGAAATTGAAAGAAGCCCGCGATATGATTCCGGAAATGGACGGATCATCGCGGAACCAAGTTCAAAAATTTTTAAATGCAAGCACGTACGCGATGAGCGAAATAAATCCTGCCGACGAAAAATCATTATTAAAAGCGATCCTGTGCACGAAACTAACAGGGAAAGCCATGCACGATTTCCAAACAAGGGATATACGCACGTTCATGCAACTGAAGCGCGAGATCGAAATGTGCTATTTGGCAAAGCGTAGCACTACGCACATTCAGCGAGAGTTTAATATAACCCGTCAAAAACCCGGGGAAAGCGCGCGAGAATACGGACTCCGCGTTGACAAACTAGCCATGGAACTCTACCAATCTATGGTAGAAGGACGCGAGCACACCGCGGAACAACGAAAGGCAATCCTAGATACGATACAAGAATTAGCCCTAGAAAATTTCCAACTAGGATTACGCGACGAGATACAAACAATAGTACGATCCAGGAACTATACGAATTTAACAGCCGCGATGCTAGGCGCGACAGCCGAAGAAAAATTAAAAGGTAGCCAACCTATAAAAATGTATAATAACGAGAAAGCTAGAAGCAACCAAGAACCGTATAGAAACCGCAATCAAAAACTGGAGTGCCACAAATGCGGTAGGCTAGGACATTTGGCGCGCGACTGTCGTTCAAGCCGATACATAAATAAATATCCGCTACCGCGAGCTGAACGACCGACGAACGTAAATAATATTGAGAAATACTGCTCGTACTGCAAAAAGGCAGGTCATAAGCGCGACGAATGCTGGTCACTGAATGGCCGCCCGAGAAAGGGGCAACCGAGACGCACGAGACAGGATAATGAAAAAGAGCGACAAATAAATACCGCTGTAATAATGAAAAAGAATAAGCAGCAAAGGGAGAGCGATGACCTATCGTTCACAAGCAGTAGCGACGACGAAGAAGAAGAGAAACCGAGAACAAAGATAACGCGAACCGTACGCGAGCATCAAGTGACACAGGTGAATACGCCTCACACAAACGCCACGTTAGACTTGATTACCCTGCCGATGCGAGAGACAAGAAAGGGAAAAACAAGTTTCCTCCTCGATACAGGCGCCACTTTGACATTAATAAAAGTGGGAAATCTAAAGGGAGACACACTAATGCGCGAAGAACGTTTAGCCCTAACCGGAGTTACGGGCCACAAGATACACACACTCGGAAAGATAAGAGCAACGATAACGCTAGGAGACCGAGAGATACGGCACACTATGTACGTGGTAAGAGATGACTTCCCAATAAATTATGAAGGGATACTGGGACTAGACTTTTTGAATAAACAACAAGCGAAATGCGATCATGGGAAAAAACAAGTCCGTATTGGCAACACAACTTTCAAACTCTATCCGTACAAGAAAACCATGCTAACGCCTCGCAGTGAAACCATAATTCAGGCAATAACCGATAGGAATAGCATTGGAATAGTAAATGCAGTCGAAACCAAACCCGGAATCTTCATAGGAAATTGTTTGGTCATACCGGAAGAAAACGTATGTCCAATAAGTGTGATAAACACCACAGGAGAATCAGTGGAGATAACAACGCCGCTAGTCACGGTGGACGAGATAAGGACAAAAGACGCCGCACACATGTATACCATGGAGGTGTCAAATAACGAAACAAGCGACGAGCCCATTCAAGCTCGTAAAGAAAAATTGCACAGACAAATGCGAACCGAGCATTTAAATAATGAGGAAAAGAAAACCTTGCACCAGATTTGCGAAGATTTCTGTGATATCTTCCACCTAGAAAACGATCGCCTATCGTACACTAATGCAGTAGCACATGAAATAAATACGCGAGCAGATAGCGCGCCGGTGAATGTCCGACCATACAGATTACCAGAGAAGCACAAGGCAGAAGTAAATAAACAGATAGCGAAAATGCTGGACGACGAGATAATCCGTCCCAGCACGAGTCAGTGGAACGCACCCTTACTAGTAGTACCAAAGAAAATAGACGCATCTGGAGAGCGAAAATTACGAATAGTTGTGGACTTTCGGAAATTAAATGACTTAACAATCGGCGATTCTTTCCCGCTCCCGAATATCACTGACATACTAGATCAACTAGGAAACGCGAAATATTTTACAACATTGGATTTAGCATCGGGATACCATCAAATCCCCATGCATGAGGAACACAAACAAAAAACAGCATTCTCCACACCTTACGGGCACTACGAATTTAATAGAATGCCTTTTGGACTAAAAAATGCGCCCGCAACATTCCAGAGACTTATGAATTCCGTATTAACCGGATTACAAGGCCTCAAATGCCTAGTCTATCTAGATGATATCGTAATATATGGACCAAATTTGAAAGAGCATAACAAAAGACTAATTGAAGTGTTCAAAAAACTGAGAAACTACAATCTGAAACTACAACCGAATAAATGTGAATTCTTAAGAAAGGAAGTGACATACTTAGGACACATTATCTCCGAAAACGGTATAATACCAGATCCTGCGAAAATAACGGCCGTAGCAAACTTTCCAATACCAAAACGGGTAAAAGATGTGCAATCCTTCATAGGATTAGCCGGATATTATAGAAGATTCATTGAGAATTTTTCGAAGATAGCAAAACCCCTGACAAAACTAACAAAAAAGAATGAGAAGTTCGTTTGGACAGCGGAACAACAAAACGCATTCGAAACATTAAAAGAAAAATTAACGACCACACCAGTTCTAGCTTATCCGGACTTCACTAAACAATTTATAGTAACGACAGACGCATCCGGATATGCCATCGGAGCAGTATTGTCGCAAGGGCCAGTAGGCCAAGATCGACCAATTGCATACGCAAGCAGAATTCTAAATAAAGCGGAACAAAACTACAATACAACGGAGAAAGAATTGCTAGCCATAGTATGGGCCGTCAAACATTTTCGACCATACCTCTATGGAACAAAATTTCAAATAATTACAGATCACAAGCCATTGATCTGGCTATTTAGTATAACAGATCCTGGTTCACGATTAATCAGATGGAGGCTCAAATTAGAAGAGTATGACTATGAGGTGATACACAAGGCAGGTAAAGGCAATACAAATGCTGACGCGCTCAGCAGAAACCCGATCGCGCCTGACACACAGATAAACAGCATCGAGCGCGACAAGGAAGAACGCGAATATAACAAAGAAGACAAGGAGCAAATAATGTACGAATATCATAATGCCCCCCTCGGCGGACATCAAGGCGTAACACGTACCGTAAATCGAATACGACTAATGCACAATTGGCACGGACTAATACGAGATGTGGAAGAATACATCGCCAAATGTGAATACTGCCAGAAAAACAAACTAAGCAAGAAAACCAAAATGCCTCTAGTACTGACCGACACGGCAGAAAGACCGTTTCAAAAATGCGCCCTGGACATCGTAGGACCACTCACGGTCACCAGGAAAGGAAATAAATACCTACTAACATTTCAAGACGACTTAACAAAATTTAGTAAGGCAATACCGATATCAGATCAGGAAGCAAACACGATTGCCAAAGAGTTCACCACAAAAATAATATGCGAATTCGGAATACCGGAGACAGTACTGACAGATCAAGGAACGAATTTCGTCAGTGAAATGTTCAAGGATGTATGCACCCTCTTAAAAATAACGAAAATTCAAACAACCGCGTACCATCCTGAAAGCAACGGAGCCCTGGAGAGATCGCACAGGACTCTGATTGAATACTTAAGGCATTATATAAATGAGGATCAAACCAACTGGGATGAATGGATTCCATACGCGATGTTCACGTACAACACAACACCGCATACAGCAACGGGCTATACACCTTTCGAATTGATGTACGGGCACCAAGCAACATTACCTACAGCCCTGGCAGCGCCGCCGAAACCATATTACACATACGATAACTACGCGCAAGAATTAAGAGAACGACTCAGAGCCACACAGAAAGTAGCAAAAGAACATATTCGCGAAGCAAAACAAAAGGCAAAAAACTATACAGATAAAAATACGAATACTAAAATTTTCAAAGTAGGAGATAAGGTCCTCCTGCATGACGAAGCAGTGCGCAGAGGACGATCGAAGAAATTGGAAGCACCATGGATAGGCCCATATCAGATAATCGAGAAAACCTCTGATGTCAATTACAGGATTAAACAGAAACGAAAAATTACAACGGTGCACGCGAACCGACTCAAATTATTCATCGAAGATTAGCAAACAACGCATACGAATAATTACCCGCAACAAGCAAAAAGCAAAAGCAGTAAAATAAAGATAATAATCACAAAGATAGCATAGATTAGAAAAAAAAAAAAAAAAAAAAAAAATATATATATATATATACAGGACTCACCAGTCACGAAGGACAGCGACGAACCGTTGCCTGGTGGCAACACAAACCCGCACCCGCAACGGGTCGCGGGGGTAGAGCTCCTCGCAGGCGGGTTGAGGGGGCACAGGAGACCTCTCCACGCACGTTTGAGGACAGGGACGACGCTCCCCCGTCCAGACGACCGTAGTCGGCCACCTGGACGACATCCTTACAGCAACCCGTAGGGCCGCCAGACGGTATGACCGCCGCACACACTCACTACACACTCACATTATCGGAACATGTTCCCGCCCGCACCTAGTGCACTGCATGACGGAAAATACGATGAAAAACACTTGATAAACAAAAAAACCACCCACGACGTGCGATAGACCACGGTCGACGGCAGACTGAACAATTTATAATATTAAACGTAGCGCATAAAAAATGCACGACGAGGATTCACGGAAAAGTAACTTGAACCTAAACTTGCAGGATGCTCCTTATGTGGAGAAGAGCAGGACAAGCGACACCTGACTCTCAGCATAATCTTGACTGGGAATTGTTCTCACACCAGCCAGGAATCTACTATGAGGAAATCGGTCAGCTGAGACAGGCTGAATCGGCATGGAAATTAGTGATAAAATTGAGCGCAAAAGAATTAGAGATCAGACATCAGCAATTGCAAGACTATATGGAGGAAACCGAAATACAGTGCCGAAAAGTAATAGGCAACGCACAGTTAGGTTGCCGAAACATTATGAGGATAATAGAAAGAAAAAACACCAAACTGATCACGCTGTTGACACAAGTAGAAACGCTATACAAAACGACTGACAAACGACGAGGACTGCTAGATGCGATCGGGTCGGTCAGCAAAATATTATTCGGAACGATGGACGCCGACGATCAGAAACTAATAGACGAACAACTGCAAACGTTACGAACAAACGGCAAGGTACTGCAGCACGCAGTAGCAAACCAAATAAAAGTAATCAACGCCACAATAGCGCACTTGGACGAATTAGAAAATACTCTAAATTATAATGAAAATCTGATAATGAGTGCGACAAAACGACTAGAACAACGATTGACCGAGTCAACACTACAGGCAGACGTAGACGAACACTTACTAATCCTGACAACGATAATGAACGATTTAACGAAGGACACGGAAAATGTAATAGACTACCTGACATACGGGAAAAACGGAATGATACCGACACGACTACTACCCATCAAACATATAATAACAGCCCTCAAAGAAGCGGCTACACAATTACAAATGGGATTACACTTTCCTTTTAAAATCCAGATTGAGCACTGGCAGACCATACACACATACATCACTTTTAGCGCATATTCAGATGGTCCATACATATACACAATCTTGCGATTTCCGGTAGTAGCATACCCTACATTTAAATTAGTTAAAGCAATACCGCTACCAGTACACGATCATGCGAATGTATTCGCCTACATAAAAATAAACCATCCCTTGCTAGCTATAGATAAGGAGAATCACCACTACAAATTACTAGAGGAAGTAGAGTTAGAACGCTGCATACGAGAAGCAAACACATACACATGCGAACAGAACTTCGCGACATATTATGCGGAAACAACAGCGCCATGCGAGGTGCAAATATATACACATACACCGGGACAGCTCAATTACTGCGAAAAGAATCATATGATATCTAACACACCGTTGTGGATAGCATTGACGGAGGAGCAAGCGTAGCTCTACTCCACGGCACACAAGCAAGAAATTAGCATTAAGTGCGAAAAGCAAATAGAAGAGAAAATTATATTAAAAGAAACCGGAAAAATAAAGCTAAAAGATAATTGCAAGCTAATCACACCAAATGTAATATTAAAAACACGAAAAATTGAGGGAATAAAATATATTCAAAACTACCTCCCCGAATACAATATAACATTAGAAATAAAAAATAAGGACACCGATAAGAACAAGCTAGCGAAAACCGACACGTTACGACAAATAATTAAGAACCCCGTAGATTTAACCAAGTTAAGCATAAGTCTAGAAGAAATAAGAGAAACTCTAGAAGATAGCGATTATAATTTACTCAAAAATAAATACACTGTATACTCTATGGGAACAGGCACCTGCGTAGTAATAATAACTATAATAGGATTAATAACATGGCGCATAAACAAAAACAAAAATAAAAAGCAGAAGAAAAGCGAGACCGCACAGAGGCGCCGCGACGATGCTATGTTATATTAGTCATAAGCACACGATTATATTACAGTCACGCGACAACATATGTAAACTAACAAGTAAGATCACCTTCCATCGAAGGGGGGGAGGGATGCCGCGAGCGCCAAGTAAGGGACACATGAAAGCCGAACCTCCATGGTTCCCTTCCATCACAGGGGGAGGGATGTCGCGAGCGCCGAGAATGCAATCGCGCCCACCGCTGACAAAGCGGATTGCGGCAAGCGATACTTTATTCGATAAATTATTATTATACCAAGCGGTAGCGATTACCAACGCTACCGTGCTAATCGCGCAAATATTGTGAAATCGTTCGACGTGAAGCAACTGTTAACCGAGTTGCGCGGCCCTTACGTCGAAAACCGCCGCGCGACCCAGAAATATACCATGAACGCTGACGAACATGTTGATGACACGACAAGGACCGGCCGCCCGGAACAGGATAAAAACGGGAGACCGATATGAGGAGAGGACTCGTCGAGATCCGCGTGCCGTCCCGTCTGTCGCGGTTCGAATTAGAAAAGACAAACTGTATTGAGTTTTAATAAAATTTATTAAAATAAATTATAAAGTGGTGAGTGCTTCCTCCCCGCCGACTCCTGGACCGATCCTTCGAAACGACCCGCACAACATATCTGGTGGCAGCGGTGGGATCGTTTCGCAGCGGTGGGATCGTTTCCCAGTCATCTGGAAGGAACAAACGATCGGAATTCAAGGAAAAGGCCGGAAAAGAAGTCGACATCCCCACAGTGAGAAAGAGCCACGGTAGAGCCACAACGCAGAGCATATCAGTGACACCGGAGAAGCCACGACCTACCGCAACAGCCAGCGCCGCGTCACAAACATGCGAATTGCGAGCGTAATGTAAGTCATAGAAAAATAAGCCAAGCGCATTAGATAGCGAGAGAAGCGTGTAGGTAGATGTCGAACGAGGGAGTTAACCAAACTCCTGCCCAAAGAAACACGTCGTGGTTACATAGTGCGTCAGCCAGCCGAGCGCTCAGCCCGAGCCCTCCGAGCCTTGAGCAGACGGAAAATTCACGCGATCCGCGCGATAACGTACGCCGCGATTTAAGTAATTATTATTCTGACGATAGTCTGACGAGTCAACCGGAATTACATCCGAACATTGTAATTGAACACGTGTTTTCGCTTAGTGACATAGATAATAGCCTACTACCGAGTAGTGAGAGACGCGACGACGCTCTATTGCAACCAACAGACGCAAGATCTGACCATAGCGACGGCACAAACGCAAGTAATCCTAGCCGCGGAGAATTCTCATTGACATCTTACGATAGTAGCGTGTTCGATCCAACCGAATTTTACACCGCTTCACGAAACATAAATTCAGCGGAAATGGCAAATCAACCCTCGGGCACACCGTTAAAATCGATCGCGGAAGAACAAGTAGTAAACAAAGAATTGGACGACGAAGTAAAAAGGATGAGAGCCACTTTAAGCCAGGCGCACTGGAAACCTGACCCGGCGGAATCTTCGCACGACGCGCGAGATGCAATGTTGGTCGAATTGATAGAAGGCATGCGAGCACTACAGGGCCGCATAAGCCAACTAGAAGTCGTTAATTACGATCGGAGTGCAGAAAATGACGAACCGATAGAAATGACATACGGGCGTACACGAGACGATGTCCGAAATTCGCGAGATCCCGCACATACGTTTATGAAATTGAAAGAAGCCCGCGATATGATTCCGGAAATGGACGGATCATCGCGGAACCAAGTTCAAAAATTTTTAAATGCAAGCACGTACGCGATGAGCGAAATAAATCCTGCCGACGAAAAATCATTATTAAAAGCGATCCTGTGCACGAAACTAACAGGGAAAGCCATGCACGATTTCCAAACAAGGGATATACGCACGTTCATGCAACTGAAGCGCGAGATCGAAATGTGCTATTTGGCAAAGCGTAGCACTACGCACATTCAGCGAGAGTTTAATATAACCCGTCAAAAACCCGGGGAAAGCGCGCGAGAATACGGACTCCGCGTTGACAAACTAGCCATGGAACTCTACCAATCTATGGTAGAAGGACGCGAGCACACCGCGGAACAACGAAAGGCAATCCTAGATACGATACAAGAATTAGCCCTAGAAAATTTCCAACTAGGATTACGCGACGAGATACAAACAATAGTACGATCCAGGAACTATACGAATTTAACAGCCGCGATGCTAGGCGCGACAGCCGAAGAAAAATTAAAAGGTAGCCAACCTATAAAAATGTATAATAACGAGAAAGCTAGAAGCAACCAAGAACCGTATAGAAACCGCAATCAAAAACTGGAGTGCCACAAATGCGGTAGGCTAGGACATTTGGCGCGCGACTGTCGTTCAAGCCGATACATAAATAAATATCCGCTACCGCGAGCTGAACGACCGACGAACGTAAATAATATTGAGAAATACTGCTCGTACTGCAAAAAGGCAGGTCATAAGCGCGACGAATGCTGGTCACTGAATGGCCGCCCGAGAAAGGGGCAACCGAGACGCACGAGACAGGATAATGAAAAAGAGCGACAAATAAATACCGCTGTAATAATGAAAAAGAATAAGCAGCAAAGGGAGAGCGATGACCTATCGTTCACAAGCAGTAGCGACGACGAAGAAGAAGAGAAACCGAGAACAAAGATAACGCGAACCGTACGCGAGCATCAAGTGACACAGGTGAATACGCCTCACACAAACGCCACGTTAGACTTGATTACCCTGCCGATGCGAGAGACAAGAAAGGGAAAAACAAGTTTCCTCCTCGATACAGGCGCCACTTTGACATTAATAAAAGTGGGAAATCTAAAGGGAGACACACTAATGCGCGAAGAACGTTTAGCCCTAACCGGAGTTACGGGCCACAAGATACACACACTCGGAAAGATAAGAGCAACGATAACGCTAGGAGACCGAGAGATACGGCACACTATGTACGTGGTAAGAGATGACTTCCCAATAAATTATGAAGGGATACTGGGACTAGACTTTTTGAATAAACAACAAGCGAAATGCGATCATGGGAAAAAACAAGTCCGTATTGGCAACACAACTTTCAAACTCTATCCGTACAAGAAAACCATGCTAACGCCTCGCAGTGAAACCATAATTCAGGCAATAACCGATAGGAATAGCATTGGAATAGTAAATGCAGTCGAAACCAAACCCGGAATCTTCATAGGAAATTGTTTGGTCATACCGGAAGAAAACGTATGTCCAATAAGTGTGATAAACACCACAGGAGAATCAGTGGAGATAACAACGCCGCTAGTCACGGTGGACGAGATAAGGACAAAAGACGCCGCACACATGTATACCATGGAGGTGTCAAATAACGAAACAAGCGACGAGCCCATTCAAGCTCGTAAAGAAAAATTGCACAGACAAATGCGAACCGAGCATTTAAATAATGAGGAAAAGAAAACCTTGCACCAGATTTGCGAAGATTTCTGTGATATCTTCCACCTAGAAAACGATCGCCTATCGTACACTAATGCAGTAGCACATGAAATAAATACGCGAGCAGATAGCGCGCCGGTGAATGTCCGACCATACAGATTACCAGAGAAGCACAAGGCAGAAGTAAATAAACAGATAGCGAAAATGCTGGACGACGAGATAATCCGTCCCAGCACGAGTCAGTGGAACGCACCCTTACTAGTAGTACCAAAGAAAATAGACGCATCTGGAGAGCGAAAATTACGAATAGTTGTGGACTTTCGGAAATTAAATGACTTAACAATCGGCGATTCTTTCCCGCTCCCGAATATCACTGACATACTAGATCAACTAGGAAACGCGAAATATTTTACAACATTGGATTTAGCATCGGGATACCATCAAATCCCCATGCATGAGGAACACAAACAAAAAACGGCATTCTCCACACCTTACGGGCACTACGAATTTAATAGAATGCCTTTTGGACTAAAAAATGCGCCCGCAACATTCCAGAGACTTATGAATTCCGTATTAACCGGATTACAAGGCCTCAAATGCCTAGTCTATCTAGATGATATCGTAATATATGGACCAAATTTGAAAGAGCATAACAAAAGACTAATTGAAGTGTTCAAAAAACTGAGAAACTACAATCTGAAACTACAACCGAATAAATGTGAATTCTTAAGAAAGGAAGTGACATACTTAGGACACATTATCTCCGAAAACGGTATAATACCAGATCCTGCGAAAATAACGGCCGTAGCAAACTTTCCAATACCAAAACGGGTAAAAGATGTGCAATCCTTCATAGGATTAGCCGGATATTATAGAAGATTCATTGAGAATTTTTCGAAGATAGCAAAACCCCTGACAAAACTAACAAAAAAGAATGAGAAGTTCGTTTGGACAGCGGAACAACAAAACGCATTCGAAACATTAAAAGAAAAATTAACGACCACACCAGTTCTAGCTTATCCGGACTTCACTAAACAATTTATAGTAACGACAGACGCATCCGGATATGCCATCGGAGCAGTATTGTCGCAAGGGCCAGTAGGCCAAGATCGACCAATTGCATACGCAAGCAGAATTCTAAATAAAGCGGAACAAAACTACAATACAACGGAGAAAGAATTGCTAGCCATAGTATGGGCCGTCAAACATTTTCGACCATACCTCTATGGAACAAAATTTCAAATAATTACAGATCACAAGCCATTGATCTGGCTATTTAGTATAACAGATCCTGGTTCACGATTAATCAGATGGAGGCTCAAATTAGAAGAGTATGACTATGAGGTGATACACAAGGCAGGTAAAGGCAATACAAATGCTGACGCGCTCAGCAGAAACCCGATCGCGCCTGACACACAGATAAACAGCATCGAGCGCGACAAGGAAGAACGCGAATATAACAAAGAAGACAAGGAGCAAATAATGTACGAATATCATAATGCCCCCCTCGGCGGACATCAAGGCGTAACACGTACCGTAAATCGAATACGACTAATGCACAATTGGCACGGACTAATACGAGATGTGGAAGAATACATCGCCAAATGTGAATACTGCCAGAAAAACAAACTAAGCAAGAAAACCAAAATGCCTCTAGTACTGACCGACACGGCAGAAAGACCGTTTCAAAAATGCGCCCTGGACATCGTAGGACCACTCACGGTCACCAGGAAAGGAAATAAATACCTACTAACATTTCAAGACGACTTAACAAAATTTAGTAAGGCAATACCGATATCAGATCAGGAAGCAAACACGATTGCCAAAGAGTTCACCACAAAAATAATATGCGAATTCGGAATACCGGAGACAGTACTGACAGATCAAGGAACGAATTTCGTCAGTGAAATGTTCAAGGATGTATGCACCCTCTTAAAAATAACGAAAATTCAAACAACCGCGTACCATCCTGAAAGCAACGGAGCCCTGGAGAGATCGCACAGGACTCTGATTGAATACTTAAGGCATTATATAAATGAGGATCAAACCAACTGGGATGAATGGATTCCATACGCGATGTTCACGTACAACACAACACCGCATACAGCAACGGGCTATACACCTTTCGAATTGATGTACGGGCACCAAACAACATTACCTACAGCCCTGGCAGCGCCGCCGAAACCATATTACACATACGATAACTACGCGCAAGAATTAAGAGAACGACTCAGAGCCACACAGAAAGTAGCAAAAGAACATATTCGCGAAGCAAAACAAAAGGCAAAAAACTATACAGATAAAAATACGAATACTAAAATTTTCAAAGTAGGAGATAAGGTCCTCCTGCATGACGAAGCAGTGCGCAGAGGACGATCGAAGAAATTGGAAGCACCATGGATAGGCCCATATCAGATAATCGAGAAAACCTCTGATGTCAATTACAGGATTAAACAGAAACGAAAAATTACAACGGTGCACGCGAACCGACTCAAATTATTCATCGAAGATTAGCAAACAACGCATACGAATAATTACCCGCAACAAGCAAAAAGCAAAAGCAGTAAAATAAAGATAATAATCACAAAGATAGCATAGATTAGAAAAAAAAAAAAAAAAAAAAAAAAATATATATATATATATACAGGACTCACCAGTCACGAAGGACAGCGACGAACCGTTGCCTGGTGGCAACACAAACCCGCACCCGCAACGGGTCGCGGGGGTAGAGCTCCTCGCAGGCGGGTTGAGGGGGCACAGGAGACCTCTCCACGCACGTTTGAGGACAGGGACGACGCTCCCCCGTCCAGACGACCGTAGTCGGCCACCTGGACGACATCCTTACAGCAACCCGTAGGGCCGCCAGACGGTATGACCGCCGCACACACTCACTACACACTCACATTATCGGAACATGTTCCCGCCCGCACCTAGTGCACTGCATGACGGAAAATACGATGAAAAACACTTGATAAACAAAAAAACCACCCACGACGTGCGATAGACCACGGTCGACGGCAGACTGAACAATTTATAATATTAAACGTAGCGCATAAAAAATGCACGACGAGGATTCACGGAAAAGTAACCTGAACCTAAACTTGCAGGATGCTCCTTATGTGGAGAAGAGCAGGACAAGCGACACCTGACTCTCAGCATAATCTTGACTGGGAATTGTTCTCACACCAGCCAGGAATCTACTACGAGGAAATCGGTCAGCTGAGACAGGCTGAATCGGCATGGAAATTAGTGATAAAATTGAGCGCAAAAGAATTAGAGATCAGACATCAGCAATTGCAAGACTATATGGAGGAAACCGAAATACAGTGCCGAAAAGTAATAGGCAACGCACAGTTAGGTTGCCGAAACATTATGAGGATAATAGAAAGAAAAAACACCAAACTGATCACGCTGTTGACACAAGTAGAAACGCTATACAAAACGACTGACAAACGACGAGGACTGCTAGATGCGATCGGGTCGGTCAGCAAAATATTATTCGGAACGATGGACGCCGACGATCAGAAACTAATAGACGAACAACTGCAAACGTTACGAACAAACGGCAAGGTACTGCAGCACGCAGTAGCAAACCAAATAAAAGTAATCAACGCCACAATAGCGCACTTGGACGAATTAGAAAATACTCTAAATTATAATGAAAATCTGATAATGAGTGCGACAAAACGACTAGAACAACGATTGACCGAGTCAACACTACAGGCAGACGTAGACGAACACTTACTAATCCTGACAACGATAATGAACGATTTAACGAAGGACACGGAAAATGTAATAGACTACCTGACATACGGGAAAAACGGAATGATACCGACACGACTACTACCCATCAAACATATAATAACAGCCCTCAAAGAAGCGGCTACACAATTACAAATGGGATTACACTTTCCTTTTAAAATCCAGATTGAGCACTGGCAGACCATACACACATACATCACTTTTAGCGCATATTCAGATGGTCCATACATATACACAATCTTGCGATTTCCGGTAGTAGCATACCCTACATTTAAATTAGTTAAAGCAATACCGCTACCAGTACACGATCATGCGAATGTATTCGCCTACATAAAAATAAACCATCCCTTGCTAGCTATAGATAAGGAGAATCACCACTACAAATTACTAGAGGAAGTAGAGTTAGAACGCTGCATACGAGAAGCAAACACATACACATGCGAACAGAACTTCGCGACATATTATGCGGAAACAACAGCGCCATGCGAGGTGCAAATATATACACATACACCGGGACAGCTCAATTACTGCGAAAAGAATCATATGATATCTAACACACCGTTGTGGATAGCATTGACGGAGGAGCAAGCGTAGCTCTACTCCACGGCACACAAGCAAGAAATTAGCATTAAGTGCGAAAAGCAAATAGAAGAGAAAATTATATTAAAAGAAACCGGAAAAATAAAGCTAAAAGATAATTGCAAGCTAATCACACCAAATGTAATATTAAAAACACGAAAAATTGAGGGAATAAAATATATTCAAAACTACCTCCCCGAATACAATATAACATTAGAAATAAAAAATAAGGACACCGATAAGAACAAGCTAGCGAAAACCGACACGTTACGACAAATAATTAAGAACCCCGTAGATTTAACCAAGTTAAGCATAAGTCTAGAAGAAATAAGAGAAACTCTAGAAGATAGCGATTATAATTTACTCAAAAATAAATACACTGTATACTCTATGGGAACAGGCACCTGCGTAGTAATAATAACTATAATAGGATTAATAACATGGCGCATAAACAAAAACAAAAATAAAAAGCAGAAGAAAAGCGAGACCGCACAGAGGCGCCGCGATGATGCTATGTTATATTAGTCATAAGCACACGATTATATTACAGTCACGCGACAACATATGTAAACTAACAAGTAAGATCACCTTCCATCGAAGGGGGGGAGGGATGCCGCGAGCGCCAAGTAAGGGACACATGAAAGCCGAACCTCCATGGTTCCCTTCCATCACAGGGGGAGGGATGTCGCGAGCGCCGAGAATGCAATCGCGCCCACCGCTGACAAAGCGGATTGCGGCAAGCGATACTTTATTCGATAAATTATTATTATACCAAGCGGTAGCGATTACCAACGCTACCGTGCTAATCGCGCAAATATTGTGAAATCGTTCGACGTGAAGCAACTGTTAACCGAGTTGCGCGGCCCTTACGTGGAAAACCGCCGCGCGACCCAGAAATATACCATGAACGCTGACGAACATGTTGATGACACGACAAGGACCGGCCGCCCGGAACAGGATAAAAACGGGAGACCGATATGAGGAGAGGACTCGTCGAGATCCGCGTGCCGTCCCGTCTGTCGCGGTTCGAATTAGAAAAGACAAACTGTATTGAGTTTTAATAAAATTTATTAAAATAAATTATAAAGTGGTGAGTGCTTCCTCCCCGCCGACTCCTGGACCGATCCTTCGAAACGACCCGCACAACAATATATATGTTCACATTAGTTTCCTTCTTTTATAAAATTTCTGTTTAATATAAGAAAAATAATGATAGTAACAAAATAATAGTAATAATAGAAAATAATTAAAAAGATAATTTTTGCATTGTTTCTTTTACAAAAAGTTAAATTTGAAGAAATGAGAAAAAATTGTTCATATATGACTTTATTTTAATAAAAAAATATATATGATTATATATGCGCAATTTTTTCTCATATCTTCAAACTTAATTTTCCGTACAAGAACAAAGACGAAAATTACTTTTTTAACTATTTTTTGGTTTTTCATTATTACTATATTATTTTTTTTTGGAACAAACAGAAATTTTATGAAAGAAAGATTCTAATATGAACACATTTCGTATATATTTATACAATATATTTATATACAATATAATTATTTACAATATATTTATATACGTTTATATATAATTGTATATATTTATATATATTTTATATTTATATATGTCCTTATATAAAAAAATTTTTACCTGGTATATAATTATAACATTTTTCTTAATTCCTTAAAGAAATTTTGTTTAAGGGAATCGTTTACATTTATTATTTATAGAACTGCAATATTACATATCTGAATATGTAATTATAATTTTTTCCTCTTGTTTATATCATATTTTTTTATATTGATATATTGAATGAACATTCACATTAATAAAATATAAGGTATTTCTATCATTAAAGACAATGCGAAAGCGCAAAAGTAACTCATAAAGATATACCCCAATATAAATATAGAAAAATCTGAAAATGAAAATTACAATAAATGCATTTTTCTAAACCATACTTCTAAATCAACTTCAAAATATATTTGTTATTATTAGGATTTGTATGTAATGTACTTACTGAAAGCAAAAATAAACTGAAAATAAACTGGCGCTTCACTACACAAATTAATCGATTGTATAATGATAGGATTTAAAAGATAAACGCAATAAGTAAGTCTGCTGAGAGGAATCCAGCCTTTGAATGGTAATAATTGATTAACCCATTAACGCCCAAAAGACACGATTTCGATATCTAAGTTTAAATTGTCGACATGTAATGAATTCAAATAGCAAAAATTCGGTAATCACTGTCTCCTATGTTTTGAAGGGTGCTCTTTCCAATGGTGATAGTTAAAAATCTCCCAAAAAAAGTTTTACCATGAAAAAATCAAAAATAAAAAAAAAATAGTGATTTTTCAATCAAATTTTTTGTTCAAAATTAATTTTTCGTTCCTTTTATATTTTTCTATATGCTTAAAACCTATCTAGATCTCAATGTCTAAACTTAAAATAAATGGAGCTATTTTATTGTCTAAAGTTTTTGGTGAAACAAAATGGCGGCCGAAATGAAATATTTTTCTTTTAAATTTTACAAATTTTTTTCTCGAAAACTATAAACTTTGATAAAAATTTTCTTAGAACAAAAATGTCTTAGAATTAGTTAGAGTATACTCTCAATTTTTTTCAGAATTTTTCGAGATAATTTTTGATTTTTCAAAAAATCACGAAATCAAAATTTCCAAAAACGTCATAAAAAATTCTGAAAAAATTCAAGAGTATTCTTTGACTAATTCTAAGATATTTTTGTTCCTAGGAAATTTTTATTTAAGTTTATAGTTTTCGAGAAAAAAATTCTTAAACTTTACTAAAATAAGCTTTCATCACATTTTTCTACGAAATAAAAAAATCAAGAATTATTCAAAGAGTGTCCGCAAACGTTTTCAAAATTTCTCACGATTTTTCTAATTTTTACTATATTAATTTTTTTTGAAAATTGAAAGTCTATGCCTTATCCAATTTTTAGACAGAAACGTCTTCAGCCATTTATATTATATAAATGTTGCCCGATTCTCACCGCGAGGAAGTAGACGTTACCGAGAATCTCATTTTTTTGTTTTTTTTCATTTCTTTTTTTGTTTTTTTTTCATTTCTTAAAATTTTTTTATCATTTTTTTCTATTTTTTTTTATTATTTTTTTATTATATATTTATTCTGAAATTTTCAATAATTTGATAAAATTTTTATTTGTTATACACAAAAGGCAAATGAGTTTTATTAATAAAACTCATTTTTATGTATAACAAATAAAAATTTTATCAAATTATTAAAAATATCAGAATAAATATATAATAAAAAAATAATTAAAAAAAAAATAGAAAAAATGATAAAAAAATTTAAAAAAAAATTTTAAAAATAAAAAAAAAGCAAAAAAAGAAATGAAAAAAAACAAAAAAACGAGATTCTTGGTAACGCCTATCTCCTCGCGGTAAGAATCGGGCAACATTTATATAATATAAATGGCTGAAGACGTTTCTGTCCAAAAATTGGATAAGGCTTTCAATTTTCAAAAAAATTAATATAGTAAAAATTAGAAAAATCGTGAGAAATTTTGAAAACGTTTGCGGACATTCTTTGAATAATTCTTGATTTTTTTATTTCGTAGAAAAATGTGATGAAAGTTTATCTTAGTAAAGTTTAAGAATTTTTTTCTCAAAAATTATAAACTTAAATAAAAATTTCCTAGGAATAAAAATGTCTTAGTCAAAGAATACTCTTGAATTTTTTCAGAATTTTTTATGATGTTTTTGGAAATTTCGATTTCGTGATTTTTCGAAAAATCAAAAATTATCTCGAAAAATTCTGAAAAAAATTGAGAGTATACTCTAACTAATTCTAAGACATTTTTGTTCTGAGAAAATTTTTATCAAAGTCTATAGTTTTCGAGAAAAAAATTTGTAAAATTTAAAAGAAAAATATTTCATTTCGGCCGCCATTTTGTTTCACCAAAAACTTTAGACAATAAAATAGCTCCATTTATTTTAAGTTTAGACATCGAGGCCACGATCTAGATAGATTTTAAGCATATAGAAAAATATAAAAGGAACGAAAAATAATTTTGAACAAAAAATATGATTAAAAAATCAGGATCTTTTTTTATTTTTGATTTATCCATAAACTTTTTTTGGGAGATTTTTTTAACTATTGGAAAGAGTACTCTTCAAAACATAGAAGACAGTGATTCCCGAATTTTTGCTATTTGAATTCATTACATGTCGACAATTTAAACTTAGATGTCGAAATCGTGTCTTTGGGCGTTAATGGGTTAATGCGCACCAATGCGCACTGAGTGCTTTCTCTCTCACTTCTATCGACATTGGTAAAAGTGAGATAGACAACACTCCAATCGAATTCGCTATAAGCAAATTTGTCGATTGCAATATATATTGCAAAATAAATAAAAAATAATAACAAATAAATAATTAAAAAAATAATAATAAAAAATAAAGTAAATAATAATAAATAAATAAAATAAAAATAAATAAATAAATAATAAATAATAACAAATAAATAAATAATAAATAAATAAATAATAAATAATAATATGTGGCGATATGTTTGTCCTTTAAAACCGAACAGGCGTATTTGGAAAAACACACGTATACACGCACACATAGCCGAGTCACTCGAAATCGTTTGATATTTGCGTGGAATCGAGCGGCAAATATAACGACCGTACTTTTGTTTCTTCTCGAATCGGAGATGCCACTTAATTGTTTTGAGCGGTGTGAATAATTGTCTGCGTGCATCCGATTGTCTTGGCATGTAAAATTTAGAGAGTTTAAGTCAATTACTGACAGTCGTTGAAATAAATCATTAGTCGATATTAAAACGAAATATTCAAATTGTATCGAAAGCGAAAATAATGACAAGACGAAAAATATTTTGACAATAGAAGAAATGTCTCGAACAAAATATGTGACCTGGACAATCGATATGACAAAGAAAAGAGGGATATTCGGTATTCGGTTTCGAGATTTTGAGGAATCAAGGCGCGTCGTGAGAATAGCATGTTGTAATACCGAGGTTAATAAAGAAACATGACGTTAGCACAGGATTTAGCCTTATCCTAATTGATTCTCCTACACTCACCAATCTATATCACCAAAGTGGTGACCCCGATTTAAAAAATTATTGTACTTTTTCTTTTATTATATTTGATAAATCGGTGATCGCGAGTGTGAAATCATAAAGATAGTCGAGCGTGATTTTCGTGTGATCTGAGTTTTAAAAAGAAGTCCGGTTAACCAAGAAGACAGAAGCGAGATGATGCTAACGCGAGATGAACCGATCCAGCAATTGACGGAACAACAGCAACATTTTTTAGAGTAACAACAACTGCAATTAAAGCAAGAAAGAAGAGCGCTCGAACAGCAGCGACTCCAACTGACGCAGCAGCAGCATTTATTGCCTGTGTAGCATCTAGCGGCGGAGTAACCGCAGGGTTTCGTTAGGAGTCGAGGTGAGTCGGGTAGGAATAAGAATGCCCGAGTTCACTCCAATTGACCCTGAACTGTGGTTCAGTATCGTAGATCGCAGTTTTTCGGCCGTCGGTATCACAGTAGACGTCACAAAATTCGGTTACGTTGTCACCGTGTTAAATCCGCGTTTTACGGTAGAGGTGCGCGACATCATCATGAACCCGCCCACGGAAAATGCGTATGAGACCTTAAAAACGGAACTTATTAAACGTCTTAGTTTGTTCCAAGAATATAAGACTCGCAGATCCTTAGAGCACGAAGAGATAGGTGACCGTAAATCGTCGCAATTTTTGCGTCACGTGGTCTTGCCAGTTACGTAATCAGGAAGAAAGTTTTGCGCACGGTGTGATTGACCCGTTTGCCCGTGTTCATACAGCCACATTTAGCGGCTCGAACGGAGAGCACGTTGGATCAGCTAGCGGATGTGATCATGGATGCGATGCGTGGGCCCGTGTTTCAAGTCGCGGAGGTCGCGCGACCATCATTTCGAGTCGCGGAATTAGACAACGCTACGACGATTAAAGCAAAATTCAATCTGCAACTGGAACAAATGCGTCTGTCGCTGCAACAAGAGATGGCGGAATAGCTGATAGCCATACGAAAATCAATAGAATCCATTGGAGTACGCGACAGAAATCGCGGCAGAGATCGGCGGCAGTCGCGTTCGCGCGGACGAGGTCATTCAAAGAACGGCCTGTGCTGGAAATTACCATTGGAATCATTAGAAATTCGGCCCAAATGCAAGACGTTGCAAGCCACCTTGCTCGGCAAACCAGCAGCAGGCGGGAAATGTAGGCCCATCGCTAATGGCGACAAGTGATGAGGGCCCGGTGACGCGTCGCCTTTTCGTGACCGATCGTCGAGAGTCGGTTAATACGAGAGTCAGTTTCCTGATCGACATGGGAGCTGATTTGTGTATCTATCCGCAAAGAATATGCGGTCCGTTGAGAAGATCGACATACGAGTTTTCAGCCGCGAACGGAACAATTATTCGCACGTACGGCGTGAAGTCGCTGTCATTGGATTTCGGTTTGCGACGTGTTTTTGTGTAGCGTTTCGTGATCACGTTTCGAGACCGATAATCGGAGAGGATTTTTTAGCATATTACGAGCTGCTTGTGGATTTGCGAGATCGTCGACTAGTAGATGGAGTGACAAACCTGACTGTCCAGGGGCGCTGTTTGCTGTGCGATGCACCCAGCATCAAGACAGTGACGCGGGTACGTCGCCGTACTACAAATTATTAATACAGTTTCCTGACGTGACGAGACCAGAAGGACGACCGAAAGAGCTGAAACATAAGACATTTTATCAAAACGATGCCAGGTCCGCCTGTAGCTTGTAAGCCACAGAGACTTGCCCCAGAACGTTTGATGACTGCGAAGAAAGAGTTCCAGCAGATGATCGAGCTGGGAATCACTCGATCTTCCAAGAGTTCCAGATCGTCGCCCTTACATCTGGTGCCGAAGAATGGCGACCTTGCGGCAACTACCGGGCGCTCAACGCGAGAACAGTCCCAGACTGTTATCCTGTGCGCCATATCCAAGATTTCGCACAGACGTTAGAAGGAAAGAAAATTTTCACAATCATCGACTTTGTAAAAACGTACCACCAGATCCCGGTTGCCGACGAAGACATCCCGAAAACGGCGATTACTACGCCATTCGGCATGTACGAATTTCCATACATGTCTTTCGGCTTACGCAACGCAGCGCAGACGTTCCACGATTCATTGACGAGATTTTGCACGGACTGGAATTTTGTTACGCATACATTGACGACATCTTGGTCGCGTCAGAATCGGATGAAGAACATCAAAGGCAACTTGAAATTTTATTTGGACGATTGCAAAAATACGGTATAATCATTAACCCTGGAAAGTGTGTGTTTGGCCAGCCAGAAGTGATTCCTGGTTATCTGGTGACGGGAGAAGGAACTCGATCATTGCCCTCGCGAGTGCGGGCCATTCAGGAGTTTCAGCAGCCGAAGAAAAAGAATTGAGGCGATATTTAGACATATTAAATTTCTATAGGAGATTTCTATAGGAGATTTCTGCTTAACGCAACCGAAATACAAGCATCGCTCAATGACCTACTTCATGACAACATAAAAGGCAAACAATTGATTGTATGGACATCGCAAGTACGGCAGGCATTCGAGAAGACCAGAAAGAGTTTAGCCAGCGCCGCTTTCCTAGCTAGCTTTGCTAGCATATCCGAAAAGTAACGCGAAACTAGCATTATTTACAGACGCGTCAGATCGTAGCATCGGCGCCGCTACAACAAAGCGGCAACAGCGGTTGGGAACCGCTGGCGTTCTTTTCGAAGAAGCTGAGTCCGGCCGAGTCGAAATATAACGCGTTTGACAGGGAGTTGTTAGCGGTATATCTCGCGATTAACCATTTTCGGCACATGTTGGAAGCACGGACTTTCGCGGTGTATACGGATCACAAGCCGCTGACTTTTACGTTTCGTCAAAAACCGGATAAGTGTTCCCCACATCAGTTTAGACACTTGGATTTTATCGGCCAGCTCACAATGGATATTTGGTATATATCTGAATCTGATAACGTCATTGCTGACATACTTTCAAGAATTGACGAACTGAAATTACCTTTGGATTACGCCGCGTTGGCTGTATCTTAGAAATCTGATGAGGAATTAAAGAAACTATTAAACCAAGAATCAAGTCTAGTAATGAGAGAGACGGAAATTCCGGGAAGAATAGCGATGTATTGCGACACGTCAACAAAAACGCCGCGTCCATTCCTGACAAAACCGTTTCGTCGATCTGCGTTTGACAGTGTCCCATAATTTGGCTCATCCGGGAGTAAGGGCGACGAGCAAGCTCATGACTCAACGCTATGTCTGGCCGTCGATAAACAAAGACTCTCGGGACTGAATTCGTGCATACCATGCCAATGAGTCAAGATGTCATGTCATGTTACGACGCCCATAGGATCATTTGCGGTACCATCCAGGAGGTTTGAGCACATTTACCTGGACATCATAGTAATGTCAATTTCAGAGGGAAGAGATACTGCCTCATCTGCGTCGATCGCTTTACGTGATGACTGAAAGCATTTCCCCTAGAAGACCAAGAGGTAGAATCGGTGGCGAGAGCTTTCTACGACGGATGGATCTGTCGATTTGGTGCGCCTCTGCGAGTTATCACCGATTGGGGATGTCAGTTCGAGTCTCATTTTTTCCGTCAGCTGAGTGAATTGACGGCAACGTTGCATCTGAGGACTGCAGCATATCATCCGCAAGCGAATGGTATGGTGGAGCAGGTCCATCAAAGCGGTTATTAAATGTCATGAGAGCAGTCGTTGGACTCGGGTGCTGCCGACGGTGTTACTGGGAGTTCGTGGCCTGGCGAGAAGACCTGCAGGCGACGGCGGCCGAACTCGTATACGGAGAAACGTTTCGACTACAGGGACAATTTCTAAATCGGCAAATAACAGAGGACTCGGGGGATGTAACTGGCTACGTCAAAGAGCTGCGTCGTCTTCTTCACTTCGACGATTTGCGCCCGATCGTGGGCATTCGCCACGGAGGACAGCACCCGTTTGTGTTCAGGAATTTGGTGACCACGGACCATGTATTCATCTGTCATGATGGATTGAAAGAAATGCTGCGACTACCTTACGATGGTTCTTTCGCAGTGACAAGCCGTGGCAACAAAAATTTTGTCGTGCGCGTGCACGGTAAAAACATTACGGTGTCAATAGATTAAAACCAGTATATTTAATTTCAGATCTTATCACAGATGATAGATCACAGCTACCAGGGTCCAATGGAACACAACAAATCTGATGTAAATACGAGCTCGAGACAATCGGAAAACACGCGATCCGTATTAGGACAGTCAGATCGTGACGAAATCAGGGAGGAGAGTGCGATTCCAGGCTGGATTGAAATAAGTTCTAAATTTCAAATAACTACTTGTATCCGTATCAGAATAGAATCAATTTATATAATTTTTTTTTTGTAAATCATGACAGAATCGAATTAATGGACTCCGATGTTCGTAGTTAGGTCGTAATCAGTATTTTATTTTAATGTATTTTATTTTATCTTTATTTCTTTTATTTTACTTTATTCATTTATTTATTTAGTCAGTGATGTATTTATCCATTATTTTATTCCACGGTATTTCTCCTTATTTTATTTTATTTAAGTAGTTATATTTCGTCTTATTTTATTTTATTTATTTGCTTATTTATTTCTTCGTCCGACGTCACGGGGGGAGGGGGGAGAGGGAGAGTGAAAAAAAAACGACGTGAGATAAACAAATAGGATAAGATAGCAAGGCGATATAAACAAAATGGGGCGGCGAAGATGATATAAAAAAATTGGACAGGGCGCGTGGACATGACATCAGGGGGGGGGGCGCCGCCGCCGCCGCCGCCGCCGAGTAAAAAAATAAATATCTCTCTCGTATACCTATTATCTCTTCCGTTGCGGTTCTCTCTCTCTCTCTCTCTCTCTCTCTCTCTCTCTTATGGCGAATGTTATTTTTCTAATTATTTTATGATGGGGAAGAAAGAAATGAAAAAATATGTTTTTTACATATTATATATATTTATATTTTTAAACAACAATTGAATACATTTAAGTGTGAAATTTTTTATTCACATTTTTCTTATACACTAAAAACTAAAGCTAACAGCTCGCAATCGACGAGTTGATCTATCGAATGTATCGCAATCACGTATCGCATTCGGCACTTCCTCGATCTGTTACAACAGACGCGATGTTGGAGAATCGCATATACTTGTATCGATCGTATCGACCAATCTGAGTCGATCGAACGTCACATCGATACATTCATCCAGATCAAACATACGGCGCAGGGTCGATTCGATCATCGTTACGCGTGCGTTCAAAGATTCAAGACGTACGAGTGTAACGTCGTTCATCTGGTAAACTCTGACGGTTAACGGTCCGACGCTTATAAAATTATCTTTGTAATCGTTTCGCAGCAATTTGTAGATATTCCATCGCTGCTCGTAGAGTCCCTTCCACGTTTCGAGAGACAGTATCAATTTCTGTCCCCGATGATCTCTCAGAGCGATCTCCACGTAGTTCGATGGACCAATGTTGATTTCAATTTCCAAAAATTTGTAGTCCCTGGCCATCAGAGTGTAACGTCTGCTCAGTAAGCGCACCGCACGACGCTCCACCGAAATACTGTGGAAATTAAATATATAATATTGCACAATATTGGAAAAAAAGAGAAAAAAATTAAAAAATGCAGTTGAAACTTACGCGTTACATTCCTTCTTTTGTTTTTCGCCATTGTACGGTGCGCTGCTTCCTTTGGCGGAATACATTGCGTGTTGTTCGAATAATGGAGGAGCGGAGTACCTTTTTTGTCATGCAGATCGTTCAATGGAGAAGGAGGACTGATCGCGTAAATTTTTGACATGGCAAACTGTTAATCCCCCCCCCTCCTTCCTCCCTCCCTTTTTTCTAGGAATTTCATTGTTGCAATCAAACGTGTAGCGACATATTCGCAAAGGAGCGCGACAAATTTTTTTCTAGGAAGAGCCCGCGAAAAGATAGTTCTTCGTAGAAATCGATGTACGTGTCGTGGCATGTCAAGAGAAGCGCCGATATTCCGGCTGCTATAAACAAATGGAGGAGACTTATGATGATGCTCCGATAAAGGGACAAAGAAATTGTCGATGATATATAATGGGTCATGGGGTGTGTGTAGGATCATAGTAGATGAAAGTCTAATGTGAGAGAGAAAGCTGACGTGCATACAAAACGTGATTGCATAAAAAAAAAAACATAAAAGTATCGCGTAGTGTCTAACGCTCAACGAGAAGAAATGGCAAGTGAAAAGGCATCACAGGAATTTGATTATTTGGCGTATATTAGAGATTTATTAAAAATTACTTATCCAACTGAAGCAGTACGTATATTTATTCACATGTATCTAATTTCTAATGTTTAAAATATTAAACTCAATATTTTTTGTAATTTGACAGACATTATATCTCGATGGTATCTCAGTTGTGGAAACCGTGCAAGTACGGAATCTTATAAAAATTCAGATACACCACCTGAATAGGGTACGTAACTTTTTCTCCTTTTTTTCTTTTTCTCTCTTTTATCTTTTTTCCTTTTATTTGATATGTGATGTATTGTGTGATATTGAGATTTTTTTATTATTTTTTGTAGTATTTATGCATATATGATATCAAAATTAATGGCTTTATGAATATTAATCATCGACGGTGGATACGGTATCAGCGTCGCCAACACAAGAAGTATTTATACTTTTTATGGGAAGAAATTACTCGCGAGGACGTATTTGATTTGCAGAGACTCTTTGATTTACGTCCATATGAAGATGATGAAGAAGCGTGGTGAACTTTTTCTACAGGATATTCTCATTACTTTGAATAATTACATAATTAATTGAATAATTACATAAATAATAAAGATCCACAAATGAATATACAATAAATAAAAGTGCATTGTATGATTTATTTTTTTGCATTAAATAAATATTAAAAAAAATTTTTCATTTTTTTAAATCGTGATTCAATTTCTTTGTCATGTGCATGATCGACACACTGACCTACATTCTTGCCCGACGCGCGCGAGTCACCCCGGCAAGATAAACTTCTCGGCGTTATATGATAAGAAGCGGTACGTCGATCGTAAGAATTATCAACGCATGGGAAAGAAATAAAAAAACATAATTCGTATATCATATTTATTTTATTCATGATTATCTGACCACCAATTAAATAATTTGAATACATTTTGTAATGCGCAATTAGTATAGTGATATCCGCATCGCATAGTATTATCAGCGTCCAGATTGTTTAGAGAATCTACGTCTTCATAATCAACATCCAGAGTCTCGATGTACACGCGCTCATCATCCAGAAGCAAATTCCACAGCCATTGTCGTTTTTCATGTCCCTTGACATATACGACAGCATCGCTGTCATCGTCGTCGTCTTCTTCTGTTCCATGCACAGCCTTTGTAATCAAACTCTTAGCTTTGCTGTATGAAATCGTTCCCATCCGTTGTCCCATCGCAGTCTATGGTGATGACGTATCACCAGCATGCGCGAAACTTGTCGGCACTTGCGAGGAAATGCCATGGTATAGGGCTTGCGAAAATGTAGTGAGAGAGAACGGTCCGTTTTCTGAGAGCGGCAAACTCCTTTACAACAAATTGTCCTCCAACGAGAAAACCTTGCAGATCTACAAATATTGTCACGACCATGATGAGCAATTTTTGGAGACTGCGGTCGATTTCGATGTATCGTAGATTTTATTGTCTCTCTCTCTCTCATGTGCCAGCGATGCTCTTAGGTGATCTTGCATACAACATTGGTCAACGGATTGTAGTGAACCACGCGATCGTGTATAATAAGACAGTACGCGGTGGTATTCATCGGTACGTTCTCCTTAGTCTCAAATTCCAATCTCACGTCCACGGTTGCGCTCTTGATCTATTCGTTTTGTCGAGAACAATCGATGATTACAAATGGACCGTTATGTAGAAAAGACGTGAGGCTCAGCTCGAGATATTCGTAGTAACTCTTGCAGAAACGCGCGTACGTTTCATACAACACGGACCATCTGTTTTTGTCGAAATCAAGATTCATATTGTCGAATAACATTCCGAGATAGAGTTTCACGTTGGTTAAGTTGCAGTCGAATCGGCTCGTGTCCTCAGCCATGACATTTTTGCGACCTGCTGCCTTGCAGAGCGAAAATGACGTATCGCGGCTTCTCGAGCTGAGTAGCGGTCTTGATGGCCCATGAATGCTTGGTTGTACGCTGTAACAGCGGAAACTCGTACAGATCTCACGAGCGAAAAGCCATGCTCAAGTATCGTCCGCTCTCCAAAGTGCGCAGCATCGATTTTTTTATCTCGCTCAATAACACGTGCGGCATTCGCCATTGTATCTTGAATAAGTCGACCACGGGATCCAACAGCGAATTTCCCATCAGGGAATTGTTGTCGTTACGCGATCGTAGAGATCAACTCGTGACGAGCGTTGATTACTACGCGTCTGTAATCCTCGCAGAATCCCAACAGTGCGTAGAGAGGTACGCAAAAGTTAAAATATCCATTCGCGTTAGTACGCGCATCCCAGCCGGCATTCCTCAGAATCACGCTTCTGTCGGATGATGTTACGTAATGTTTGAGCGTGCTGGCTATGCCCACGTTTCTATTACGATCAATCTCCACACCATCAAGCTGTATCGAATCTCATCGAACAGGAACGCGACAAAATTATTTCCCAACACTACATCAGATCCTTCGACAACTCTGTTCTTCGTTAGTTTTCTCTCGATATATAGAGCTTTCGTACGGCAATGTGTACAGATCCTGTTGCTGTATGAGTATTCTTATCTCATCGCTGTACCCGAACGTCGTATATTGGCGAACGGATTGTACGCATGAGTCTCAATCTTGACGATGCGATTGTCAAAGATTGGCTCGTCTTCGATGTTTAGGATATCAGTCAGATTTCACAAGTTGCGCATGAATTCTAAAGTTTGTAAAAATTTAACGTTCGACGCGTTAAGTTTCTTCCTCTTCTTGACGCAGCCGGATGAGCGAGTATTGTCGATCGGTGTTTTCTTTGTAAAAGATGCGTTATCTCTCTGTGTATGCTTCGCTTCGTTCAACACAGCATCTCAAATGTCACGCTCGCGTTATCGCTGTCGCGGTTGTACGTGCAATCTGATCTCTTCTTCTCTGAAATCGATCAATTGTCCGTTCTGGTCAACAATGCGTATTGTTAGCTCCGTAATGCTCCGTACGATGACTGGCAGATAAATGATTTGCATCGGCTTTTCCGATATCTTATATCCTGGCGGCACGCTCGGCGAAAATTCGTGTATCGTGTGCATACTTTTGTCGTTGCTGTATGCGCCCGTGGTCATGTTGCACTCTACACGGATAATGTTTACGTTCATTATGTTGATCGACACGTCCGATTCGTGCCACCTTCGCGGTTGCAGTATACGCCTCGAGAAACCCAGCAGCCATCCAATGTTATGGGGCTTGTTAAAGTTTATTCGACTGCTACACTCACACGTTATTTGTGGGATTCTTTTCCATGCGGTTAAGAGGGTAAAATCTCAGGATTAGATACTGCGAAGGAAGTGGGTAACAGGAATGTCGAAGTGACTTCTATTTTCAGGAAAGAGTTTTCGATTTTGGGAATAATATAATATCACACTTGTGGTATTTGAATCGGAATTTATTCACTGTTATAAATGATATATATATATATGTATATATATATATATTTAGCAAGTGTGACTGGAAGTACAAGTGCAAAAATGTAAGTGCGCGCACAAGTGCGAATGCGAATACGAGTATGAATGCAAAATGTAAGTGCCCGTGGATGGGGAAACGTAAGTGCGAAAGTATCGTCACTCGAGGTTTTTATATGTTGCCAAAACATGGAAGTAAGGGTGACCTAAATTCTAATATTATGATTCTACAGGTCTAAATAAAGCCTATTACCAAATGGCCTTGGCACGGTTTGTCTATTGTTAGTCTACTTTCATTATGAGTCAGCTATGATTCACGCGTTTAAGACCTTCTAGTTGTTCTTGACATAGTTTTCTATTGGTGGACTTAGCCTACATTTGCTATGAGTCAGCGATGACTCGTGGTACTAAAATATTATGGCGCTCTTGACATTAAACATTGGGCTATTTTCGCTTACAACCTGACCATGAGTCATATTTATGACTATTCGGTCGACCTATTTATGTTTTCAAAGAGTTATACTTTGTTATAATAATTCCTTTCTTATAATTAACAAATACATAGTTTGCTTGAACTTAAGCTTTTATAATAAATATTAATCATCGCAATATCGTTTTAGATATACCTTACAATTTTTATAATAATAATGATTACATCGTATAATTAGTATATCTAAAATATATCAGTATAACTCTTTTTTACATTTATAATACATTATTTATTAAATGTTTTCAGGTACAAAATGGCTCTGATTGTGATTGGTTGAATCGTTAGGTATTTTTCCATGCATATTAATATTCAAGATTTTTGTCATAGCCATAGGATTAATGTTAATGAAAAAAAGGAAGTAACAATTATAAATATAAGTCTAGGATGAAGGTTTCTAGAAGTTGAACTGGTTTATATACGGAGATTTGCCTGCTGAACTGATTTGAGTTTTTGAGGTAAGTGTATGTAAGCAAGTTTATAATTGTTTAAATATCTTCTAAACAGTACGAGTTAGGTATGTGTAATGAGGTAAGTTGCAGGATTTTCTGTGTGTTGTCCAAATCTTTCATAATAATTATTTGTTAATATAATAATTTATTTATTTATAAATTTTATTAAACGAAATTTAAATCATAGAATTTCTTTTCTGAGATAAAATATGTTTCTATCGGGTTGTTTATATAATTTCATAAAGAAAACTATCTTATAAGGAAAATGTACGTATATATGTGTATATGTGTGTGTGCTTTCATATATCCTTAATTTTGTTTATATCTTGAGAATTAAGAATCGTAGCCACAAACTGTATTTATGTTTTCGAAAGGATTTTCGGTGGAGAATGTATTTATACAGGGAAAATATATTCATATAAGGACATCAACGAAATTTATCCTTGAAATAAGGCTATGTATCAAGTGAACTGTTGAATAAATGTTTTGTCATGGATTTTGTTATTTTGTTTTTCATTATGACTTTTATTCCTTCTTCATATCCTTTCTATTGTTATCAATTTTGTTATTAACTTTTATATTTATTATTAAAATGGAACAAAAGTGAAAGGTTTGATATACAAAGTTTTCTTAGTTTCTGAAGTTATATTTGACGATATAAAGAAATTGGTTGGTATTTTGTTATTTATATAATTATATGATTTTGTTTATTAATTGTTAATAAAAATATTACAATGTACCGATAATTGTTTTGTTATAGTTTTCATGCATTACGTGGGCGAGGTTATATTTTCTACATTTGTTTTTTCATTATTTACTATTTTATATTAATTTGTTAAGATTTTGTTGTTAATGTTGAAATGCTTAGATAAGGATGCGATATTAAGCTCTATTTTCTTTGTTAGTTTACTGAACAGTCTGGAGAAGTGATTTCGGTATGTTCTGTTTTTTGTTAGTGAGGTTCTAGAGAAAATTATTAGGAACATTAAGGCTGTAGTAGCGCCATAAGGTTATAGTAAGGAGCGGCCATTTTGTATAAATCTTTAAATAATTTTAAGCGGTATATTCTTTTTATTATATGTATAGGAAAGGTTTTACGATGCTATCTCCTGATACAATCAGTCATAAATAATTAAAAATTTTTGAAAAATTTATATTAGACATGACTAGAGGTACTCTCGGCGCTGGGACGTGACAATCTCCATGTGGCAACCATCTACAACTACAACGAGATAATCGGCAAGGAAGTTGAGTTCGACGGAGAGTACGAACTCTTAGTGCACGATAAGCTCTGGAGTGGACGACCGGCTCCATCAACGCCCGCCGCCTCGACGTGCGATTTCCAATTTCGACTTCGGATCTCACTCGAGGAATATCTACGCAGAACATCTTAAGCTACGGTAGGTGAATTGACTTAATAAGCGAAATATAAACCCCGCGCGCGGAAATCCTCACGTCATCCCGTCGATTCACGCATAAGAGCCTCGCCGCGTATAGTTACAATAATCTCATTAAATAATATATGAGAATTGCACGCCACGTGTACATTTCGGAACGACGCTTCTCCTCGTCGAAGAATTTTGTTGCGTCAGCAAACATGATCGTTATCGCACAAAGGATAGGGAAGACGACCCGACTGGAAGGGTTTTATGACCGACCCTTTTTTTTTTGAGTACAGTTTTACCTAAGTGCAGCGATTTCACTCGAGGAATGCACATTCCAGTGCTCGTAACTAACTTCTTTGAGAATACTTTGAAATATCTGAAATATTACTTAGCATCATGTGCGGACGCACTTCGCATTTGCTAGAATTCTTGATTAATGATCGTGATGTGCCTCCCTCGATTTAATACCGCACTCAGCTCGCGCACTCATCCGGGTGCGACCTTCAGACATCGCGTCAGTTTAGTACGCTGCATCACCGCTTTCGGTTATCGTCGCGTGAACAACTCAGCCGTCTGCAGTTTTCCTAATAACGCGGAATTCTTTGTTATCAGTGCAAGGAATTGATACCCGAGAGCACGCTCACTTATCGTCTCACCCTGTCGCATCCATTTAAATTCGGATATACCGAACCTTTAGATTTCTGCGAGTGTTGTCGCGCCCCTCTTTCAATTATCCGTGAGATAGAGCATTGCGACGAATGTTCTGAGATATACATAGCCGCCCAGCATGTGCTCGAGGAAGAGAGAGAAACTATCGAAAACGTCGAGGGACGTTTTTACATCGACGAGTCAAACCCTGCATCTGACGTCATCATTTCACGACGTTTATTAAATTTTTCTCTCTGGCTGTTTCAACGCGAAGAATAAAAGGCGGTCAGGAGTACGCGATACCTTCCCAGTTCGACCGATTCGTCGCTAGCGATTTGCCACTTGATCGCTGGTAGCGTTGCCAACTGACAGACGTAATCCCCCTTGTCCGACGCCGCACGGCATCCCTCTCCATGGACTGTCGCGGCCCATGACGTAACACTATCAACAACAATTGACCAATTTGAGCGATGCATTAGAAGAAAAGAGGCTATTTACTGGTCAAGGACCGTCGTAAAGTGATCTTGCTTCATGACAATGCTCGACCACATGTTGCCAAAGCGACTCAGGACCATATCTTTGCGTTAGACTGGGAACTTCTCCCGTACGCGGCGTATAGCTCAGACATGGCGCCTTCCGATTACTATCTATTCCGGTCGTTGCAGCATCATTTGGCTGATACATATTTCGTGAAATTTGAAGAGATACGAAAATGCATTGATGACTTTATCGTTTCAAAACCGGTGAGCTTCTATCGTCAAGAAATTCGCAACCTGAAAGATGGCAAAAGGTCGTTGATGCAAACGAGGAATATTTCGCTGATTAATTGTTTGTTTTTGAATAAAGATTGAATTTTACAAAAAAAGCTCAAAACTTGTACACCTAATGTAAATATATGTATAAATATGTGTATAAAATATATGTATATGTATAGAAATACGTATATGAAGAATACGTATAAGTATATATATATATATATATATATATATATATATATATATATATATAAGTATAGATTGCGTAATAAAGATGAATATATGTATGAGATATGCAGCGATTCTAACCACGGGAGGCGGAGTTCTCTTTCCCTTTCTCGTTCGTTTACATATTTTAGAAACGAGAGATGGATCAGCGATTTGCCGAAATTTTTCAATTAACGATACTGAGAATGACGTTATTAGGAATGTATGAGAGGCGAGAGGTAGAGTCACGAGGAAAAAAATCATTCTAGAAGTGTTAATAACAGGAGGAATTCTATTAGGAATGTAAAAGAGGTAAAGAGTGACGTTTATATAATAATATAATATTCGTTGAATTTGAGATTGCCGCAGCGCGATTGAGCAATGAATGCGACGAGGTCGCGAATACTCGCGGGATAGCGCGTGGGTCGGATACGCAACGCGTTGCTAGGCAACTGGGCCCGCGTGTTGCCAAGCGGTTGAACGCACGGGTTGCTAAGCAACCGTTGACGCTTTCGTGACATGTGTTTTCGCGTATGTCGAAGGAAAAGTCCGAGAACGCTCCGACTTTCCGGACGGGAAGGAAACGAGAATATCGCGAGCGCTTGATATTCTGTACAAGACACCGAGATTCCGATTTTTGAAAGGATAGAATACTGAGAACGCTCGGTATTCGGTGCGAAAAGATTCTCGCTTTGTTTGGATCGGATCGGTGATTTCGGAAGCGGACGGGTCGGATGATCGGACAGGTCTGGTATAATTTGCAACAATCTGCCGAGTTTATATACCAAATTTTTGTGTTGACGCGTCAGCACACGATTTGTTGAAATTGTTTAAGACGACGCGTTATCACATGATTTGTTAAAATTGTTTAGGATCAACTGATCTGTCACGCCGTTGGCGCGTGACTGATCCAGTGATGCTAGATTCAAGACGAGAGTCCACTCTCACGAGAGAGTCAGGGAGTGGGGATGCCGCACACAAGGAGAAAGCATGTCTGTGGAGAGTTCGGAAGTTCGATCGGCGGGTAATAGACGAGGCTAGCAAACCTAGTCCTGACTCTTTCGCTCTTTGTTCTCACAACTAGCCTGTCCGTTCGGCGATTCTGATTTCTGACCATTGAAACGATCGCGTTTTACGATATAGGCTACGTTCGCTTTAGTGCTTACAGTTGTAAGCATTATATTAATAACATTGACATACAATGTTTGTTAAAAAAAATGGAAATTATATCTGTTATTAGAAAGAGTTATATTTGTAATTAGAAAATAATAAAGAATAGATATAATAGAAGATAGAAAAATTAGAAAAATAAAAAATTTTATATTTTTTGTATTTTTGTATTTTTTTGTACTTTTTTGTATTTTTTTAATTTTATTTTTTATTATATTTTTTACACATTTATCTTTTTAACAAGTATAATATGTGCACATTAAAACAAGATAAAGTCTTGTGCAGATCCAATATTCTTTATAGATATTGTATATTATTTATTTAAACTTATTGCTATTATTATTATTTATTATTATTATTATTAGTATTTATTTAACTTAATGCTTTAATGCATTTGATGAAACACAAGCATTTATCCTTTTTATTGTTGCATATTAGACGAAGATGGAGCAATATCATCTGCAGCATGTAGATGAAAACTTTTCTTTTGCTTTACCGAAGAAGTAACATATTATATAATTTATCTGCCGACATAAATGCTTTTCATCGAGTTTCGTGTTTAAAGCAGTTTCGTTTCTTTTAATGCTGACTTCAATACACAAATGGCATTTACAGTAGTCGACGATAATCTGTTTCGTTTTTTTGTTTTAACATCTGTTAAGAGAGAAAATATTCTTTCTGGAGCTGCATTTGAATTTAGGAGTGCTCTAGCAGAATTCAAGAGGGCTTTTAAATTAGGATATTTGGTTTCATTATTTAAATATTGTCTTTGTAAAATCTCCTTCCACATATTATCAAAATTCAAAATTCAACTTCAAAATTTAATTTTAACAAATCTTGTTTCCCTGTTATTGAAAAATCTGAATTTAAGGCAAATCATTCTTTCTTTAAATCGTTTTCGTCAAAACCCCCCATTCTTGCAGCAATAAAAGAAAGATCATGAAATGATGTTTCCCTATTAGTACTCAATAAAGCTATATGTGGTAAAAGAATTTGTAATTTTGATAAAAATGTATTACTTACTGGTAATCTTTTGAAAATTTCTTCGGCTGCAGTTATGTAAAATCGCAAACAGTTCTCTCGAACAGTTGCAACAATGTTTGCGTGTCCTCTATCAATTGATGAAGATATTTTTCGCACTCCGATCCTAAAAAAATATCATTTAAAGATTTATGATTTTCTGTTTTACAAAATGTTATATTTGGCAAATGTTTCAAAATTTCTTTTATAAAATTTGTACAGAATTCTTTTAAAAAAATCAATTGATTTTGACTGTAACAGATGTATCCTCGTTTCCTCAGCTTGGAAAAATGCATTAAATACATTAAAAAAAAATGTAATGTATATTTTAAGAATAGCAAATATGCTTTTGTATCTACATTCTGCACGACACGTAACAAATTTTCTGTAGATGTACCTTTCTCGCTCACGATCATTTCATTCAAAAAATGTTGTATCATATTTCAAGATTGAAAAAGTCTGTCGATACATGCGTGGTGAGAAAGCCATCATGTATTACATAACTTTACAATTTTGTGAGTCCTTTCTTCAAAACATTCACTTAATTCGATGAAAATAGAAACCATCGCTTGGGCCTACAGTTATATAGCTTGTAATTCTTTTCAAGAATTCCTCACAAGCTTGAGATGTCTCAGTACACGCGGCATGCGAAGCTAATGAAGCAGAATGGCATGGACATGATAATGTCAATACATTATTGCACATCTCTTTCAATTTTTTCTTGAAAGATAAATGTTTTCCGACCATAACGGACACATTGTTGCATGACAAGGCAACAATATTTGAAAAAAGTATTTGCAGTTTCCATTTTTCATATTTAAATGCATTAAACAATTTTTCCACGTTGCAATCTGTTGCATCGATATCAATTAATTTAGTAAAATTAATTACTAGTAAGTTGCGAATGAACTTCTAATGTTTCAATATGAACGTATCGAACGTGAAATGTCATTTTTCACTAGAATTATCTGTTGATTCATCTATAAAAATAGAAAATTTGGTATTTTGAATATTTTCTATCACACGATCCGTCTCAACTGAATATAAAACGTTCGTAATTATATTCGTATATTTTTGTCGACTCATAGTCATGCTTTTCGTTAAAATGTTAGGATCTTTGCCTACGTCTTTAAAAAAATCGAGTATTATTTTTGCATTTTCGTGTAAAATATTTTTTTCAGCGATTAAAGCAGCATATCGAATCTCCGCGAATTTTTCCGCTCCTCAAAGGACGAAAACAGTTCGCTAATTTCTATGTTACAATCTTCATTCGATTTGTTTGTTATTTCATCAAACTTTTCGCAATTATTCTTATATATTTTAGATTCGGCGTGACGGTAGATTTGCGATAAACCGCCAGCAATAGTTTTTTCGCAAATACATGATGCAAATGAATTTACATCACATTGCACTTCGCGTAGCCATGGCTTAAATTGCTCGATCTCTAATCATTGCTGCTTAAATACATTCGGATGCAATGGTTTTTGTTAAAAAATTACGTTATCATTATCAGATGATGATACATCTTTGTTTCAATATTTTTTTTATGTTGCGCAGATTCTGTATGTCTTATAATATTCGATATTGGACACGAAAAATTTTTAGCGCATACGATACAATGAAAAAGACTATCATCAAAAGGTAATTTTCGTATCCAAAATTTAAATCGCTCATTTAAATCGCAATCATTAAGCCAAGCTTTTGAGAAGCTTCGCTTTTCTAAGCTTTTACTTTTTTTTTTCAATGCATCGTACGATTCCATATCAAAGCAAATGGAAATGTAGCAAAACCAAAAATGTAAAACTTATCGATGAAATAAAGGTAGCTGATAAACAGAAGTAGCCAATTGCATTGATTACTTACACTGACTAACTACTGAACTATTCTAAAGCTAAACTTATTACAATTATTGCAAACACTATTACTTTTATTGACAATCTATACTCACTACGTAGACGACTCTTTTTCTATTCCATCAACGCTCTAAGCAACAGCGTAACTTGGAATAATATTATAATACGATAATAATAATATTAAATAATCCGTCATGAGGTGACTTATGGGAGTGACTACCTGATGGCGGAGGGGAGGGGAAAGGAGAGTGAATTATTCCATATTAATGAATATTATTGATTGAAGATATGAATACTATTGATTGACTTGTCGCAAATATAAGAAATAAAAGCAAATATATATGTGAAAAACCTGTTGCGTAAAATATATTTTTGAAATATTACTACCATATATAGCTTTATTGAGTACTGAAGGGAAGAAGATCATTTCATGATCTTTCTTTTATTGCTGCAAGAATGGATGGTTTTGACGAAAATGATTTAAAGAAAGAATGGTTTGCCTTAAATTCAGATTTTTCAGTAACAGAGAAACAAGATTTGTTAAAATTAAATTTTGATAATATGTGGAAGGAGATTTTACAAAGACAATATTTAAATAATGAAACCAAATATCCTAATTTAAAAGCCCTCTTGAATTCTGCTAGAGCACTCCTAAATTCAAATGCAGCTCCAGAAAGAATATTTTCTCTCTTAACAGATGTTAAAACAAAAAAACGAAACAGATTATCGTCGACTACTGTAAATGCCATTTGTGTATTGAAGTCAGCATTAAAAGAAACGAAACTGCTTTAAACACGAAACTCGATGAAAAGCATTTATGTCGGCAGATAAATTATATAATATGTTACTTCTTCGGTAAAGCAAAAGAAAAGTTTTCATCTACATGCTGCAGATGATATTGCTCCATCTTCGTCTAATATGCAACAATAAAAAGGATAATTGCTTGTATTTCATCAAATGCATTAAAGCATTAAGTTAAATAAATACTAATAATAATACTAATAATAATAATAATAAATAATAATAATAGCAATAAGTTTAAATAAATAATATACAATATCTATAAAGAATATTGCATCTGCACAAGACTTTATCTTGTTTTAATGTGCACATATTATACTTGTTACAAAGATAAATGTGTAAAAAATATAATAAAAAATAAAATTAAAAAAAATACAAAAAAGTACAAAAAATACAAAAATACAAAAATACAAAAAAATATAATAAAATTTTTTATTTTTCTAATTTTTCTATCTTCTATTATATCTATTCTTTATTATTTTCTAATTACAGATATAACTTTCTAATAACAAATATAATTTCCATTTTTTTAAATATAACAAACATTGTATGTCAATGTTATTAATATAATGCTTACAATTGTAAGCGCTAAAGCGGACGTAGCCTATATCGTAAAGCGCGATCGTTTCGATGGCTGGATCAGAAATCAGAATCACCGAACGAGCAAGCTAGTTGTGAAAATAAAGAGCGAAAGAGTCAGGACTAGGTTTGCTAGCCTCGTCTATTACCCGACGGCGGCTGAACTTCCGAATTCTCACGGACATGCTTTTTCCTTGTGTGCGGTACCCCACTTCCTGATTTTCTCGTGACTCTCGTCTTGAATTTAGCATCACTGGACTGATCCGCGGTGCGCGTGAATCGCTCGGTCACAGTCGGAGGTGTTCGAGAGGAACGCCTTGGATGACGTGAGCCGTATAGCGCGCGCTAGAAACGGAGCTTTTACATACGCTCCGTTACAGTTACATAAATATTGTTATAACTATTTATATATAATAGTTATAATATTTATATATAACTATTTGTATATAATAGAGATATCAAATTTTTTACAGTGGATCGTTAGAAACGAGATGCCGTTGATCTTATGCAATACGGATTTTGAATATCTGGGAGCCATTGCATTATATTTTTTATATGATATTACTAATAATATTAATAATTTATTTACTATTATTTATTACTATTATTATTTCAGTGTGAATTACCATCGATCTTATATGACATGAAATATGAATTCGTACTTCTGGATAATTTCGTAAGTATATTATTTATATAATATTATATGTTACTATTGTCTATTAATATTATCATTTCAGTGTGTATTGAAATAAGATATATTTATTAATTGTTATTTCAGTATTTATTGAAGAAAGATATCGAAATAAAAGGATATATCAATATAAACAATATGAAATAAGTGCAGTTGGGATGAATATACTATCAGTATTTGTGCGACATAGGTTAGAAGATAAAAATGGAAACAATATCTGTAAAAATCAGTTTTTTTATAGGGAATATATTTTATTTGAGACATCTGTTTGGAATGGAACCCATTGAATCGCCAGAGTGTTGGAAATAATTATTGCATACTTATATATTCCATAATATTTTTATAATATATTCTATATTTTTATATACTTTTATATTCCATACTTTTATATTCCATACTTTCATATTTCATACTTTTATATTCCATATTTTATATTCTATATTTTACGTTATTCTATCTTATATCATATCTTTAAAAAATGTATTTTTAAGAATATATTATAAAGAAAAATATAAAAAAATATTATATTTTTTATAATAATTAAATTTTATAATTATATATATATTTTTTCAACAATATAATGTCAAACATTTTATCAACAGTGAAATCTTTCCTTAATTCGCTTTAAAAAATAAAAATTAATCTATTATAATCGCGATTGAATTTCCGGTTCGCATTTGCGTAGAGTTTTCGACGCAGTGACGGACGCGTATTTTCCTTTCTTTCTAATAACGCGAACGCGCGATCAAATAAAAAAGCTAAAAAAATAAACTTCTGAAAATATGATTTTTTTTTCGCTCGACAGTACGCACGGGCGTCGCTCTCTTATCGCGACTCCATCTCTCGTGACGCGTATCGATGGCGACATTGATTGAGCGATTCGCACATTTGTTCGAGTTCGTTGACGACGCGCAATGTCAATTCTACTTCCGCTACGCGCCATGATGCTCGCGCGCGAGATCGCCGTAGTTGCGTGCGCGATAGCCGTTGTCGTGGCGATTTCGTGATTCCGTCGCCGATAGCAACGAGGAGGCGATTCGGTTTTTGCAAACGTATGGATACTTGGAGTGACAACGTGCAAACGATATCATTCGATAATGCGACATTGGCTGAGACACGCGATCGCGCTTTTTCGGGAGTATTACCGTATATCCGGTAATGACGTTCTTAACGACGCTACATTGAAACAGATGCGTAAATCGCGAATAGAGAATAGAAATTAATAAAACTGTTATCGTAATCGCGGTTGAAATTTTCGGTTCGCGTATGTAGAGTTTCGTCGCGACGACGGATGCGTTTTTTATAACGCGAGTAAAGTGCGAGAAGAGCGGGAAAGCGAACTATCTTTGTTGCGGTTGGAGCTCTTTGGTGAGTCATTAGAGATAGAAGCGCGCGATCGAACGAAAGTAAAAAAAATAAGACTTCGCGTAGAGCTAAGCGTGATCTAAGTGATCAATGAAAGGTCAGAGCGATTCATCGCGGTTCGCGTTGGTCTCCACCCCTCGCGACCGATAGCGATATCGATCGAGCGGCTCGCGCGTATTTCGATCAGCGACGCGCAATGTCCATTCGACTTCCATGACGCTCGCGCGCGGGATTGCCGTAGTTGCGTGCGCGATAGCCGTCATCGCGGCGATTCACGACTCCGCCGCCGATAGCAACTCCGCTGCCGATAGTGACGAGGAGACGATTCAATTTTTACAAAATTACGGATATCTGGACGGCGATAACGTGCAAACGATATCCGACAACGCGACATTGGCTCTGAAATACGCGATCGCACTTTTCCAGGAGTATTACCGTATACCTGGTAATGGGATTATTAACGAGGCTACATTGGAACAGATGCGTAAACCGCGATGTGGCATCAGAGATATATCGAATTTCGCCTTAGACAAGTTCCCGAGGAAATGGGCGAAGACGCACCTCACTTGGAACTTTCACCTGACGAGCGAGAGCGTTCTACAAGTCACTGAGATCGCGTTCGAGATGTGAGCGGTGAACTCGTCGTTGACATTCGAGCGCGATTCCATAAATCCCGATATCGTTTCAGGAGGGCTTTCACACGTTCGTAGATTCTCGACATCGCGGTAGCCGAATATGTCCGTCGTTGCTGGATGGACCGATAACATGCTAGCTCATGCTTTCCTCTCGTCGAGATCGTCCGAGGTATCGGAGATGTCGGAGGTGCACGTAGATAACTGAAACGTAGAGAAATGGTCTATCGAGTTGACCGCTAATCCTACCGACATGCTTCATTTACTGACGCACGAGATCGGTCGCTTTAGGATTACATCACAGTCCTCAGAAGAATTCGATAATGTACGGCTTCGTTCCCTCTAAGATCTTTCCCGTGCGTTTGAGCGAGGCGGATTTTCTCGCCATTCAGAATTTATACGGTTTAAAGAACAAAAGCGGAGTCTTGAGATCGATATCAATGACGACAACCGTAGCGACAACCACGATGGCGACGCGCGATAAAGAGGGCTCGACGAACGTGGATCTGTGCGCGTTGCGTCTCTTTTGCGACGCGTCGACGCGGTGTTGGTGTTAGAAGATAAAATGTACGTGGCGTATTGATGCCACTTGGCCACATGGTCGGTCAGCATAAACGGAAAATCTTACAACAATCGTTGTTACTGACGGACTATCTATGTTTCCTTCCCGATAATTTTACGCGTTTGACGGGCGCGTATCGGATGACCCTTGGATCAACTCGTATTGTTCGTAAATGATACAGTTTATATGATAGAATATTCGAGTTTCGAGCTGGTATCGAGTTGGCCGAAAAAACTGAAGGATATGAATCTTGCTCCTAACGCGAGAATCAACGCTGTAGTTAATACCAACGCGGGACGAACGTTCGCGAGTTACAACGACGAGATCGTGGCCGAGAGCGACGACCGATGATAGCCGTCAGACATACCTCGCACACAATATTTCTAAGGATCCCATCCGTTCGATACATCGACCGTAATCTGTACTTTATCATTAAACGACAGTTCTTCCAATACAACGAGTTTACCAGAAATGTAATTATGCCAGTAAATTCGACGCGGAGATTTTTGATATTACGTGTTCAAAAGACGGACTGTTAGAACATTTGCACACTTTTCTGAAAAGACTCGCTCAGATGAGGAACGTATTTTCGAGCGAGGACGATTTAGAGGAGGAGGAGAGGGAAGAACGGGAATAAATACATTGTATAGAGCGAAGGATATGGAACGGTTATGAGCGAAATGAACAATCAGCATCGCGCGATCTCTCCAATCGTAAAGATATACGGTATCGAACACTCGCAAGGTTCCAAGATGCATCGAGTCGACGAGAGCGACGACGCGAGGAAGAGGAAGAGAACGCTCCACGATGACAAGACGATCGCGTCGAGTTACAACAACGTCGATGGTACGATCAGTCCAATCAGAATTCTAGAACGCTATATAATTCTATAGGAATAATTAGTTTGAAATAACGATAATTAAATAAGGATATAGATAAAATACTCAGACTTTATTATTATTTTCAAAATAAATTCTAAAATATTCCGAGTCGATCTTGAATATGGATATCTAGCGGTTACTTAGTGAATTATCTTTTATGTTTATGTTTTATCCAAAACTAATGCTCATATGATAACTAATTTTTAGATTTATTCTCTTGGATTTATTCTCTTTTTAGATTTATTTTCTTGGAATAGTCAAATTTTAAAATTGAATTAATAAAATAATTTAAATTATTATGTTATTTCCTTGTTATGATGATATAATTTATGATGATATGATATATTTATATCACTGGTAAATCGATGGTAATGTAACTTCTTTGTTATCGATCATGGCTATTATTGTTTGTCGATAAAGCAGTTATCTCTTTTATCGATATAAGGTACTGGTATCATTAGTTGATGATAAAATAGTGGTTATTTTTATCTTTATCGACCAACGGTATTATTGATCATTGAGAAGATAGTTATTCAAGAGTAAGATTAGGACGACTATTTGTTATACTTTCTAGCAAGGTTAATCTTAGAGAACTTAGGGAAATGTAATACTTCCAATAAACAGATTATTGTCGAAGTGATGATTCCATTAGCAAAATAATTATTCTATTAGGTGTACAAAAATGTTCTGAGCTTTTTTTTGTAAAATTCAATCTTTATTCAAAAACAAACAAAAAAATATTAATTAGCGAAATATTCCCCGTTTGCATCAACGATCTTTTGCCATCTTTTGGGTAGCTTGGGGATTCCTTGACGATAGAAGCTCACCAGCTTCAAAGCAATAAAGTCATCAATGCATTTTCGTATCTCTTCAAATCTCACGAAATGTGTATCAGTCTAATGATGCTGCAGCGATCGGAATAGGTAGTAATCAGAAGGCGCCATGTCTGGGCTATACGCCGCGTGCGGGAGAAGTTCCCAACCTAACGCAAAGATATCCTGAGTCGCTTTCGCAACATGTGGTCGAGCATTGTCATGAAGCAAGATCACTTTACGACGTCTTTGGCCAGTAAATGGCTTCTTTTCTTCTAATGCATCGCTCAAATTGGTCAATTGTTGTTGGTAGCAGTCTGCCGTGATTGTTGCACCTGGTTGTAACAACTCATAATACAATACATCTTTCCAATCCCATCAGATATCAGAGCAAAAACCTTCTTGGATATTGGGCTTTGGCGTCGATGTCGAAGGTTGACCAGGATCAACCCATGATTTTCTACGTTTAGGGTTATCATAAAGAATCCACTTTTCATCGCCTGTAATGATTTTGTGTAGAAAATCTTTTTTCCGGAACTTTGAAAGCAAAGTGAGTGCAGTGTCACGCCAACGATTTTTGTTGAACAATTCATGCGGAACCCATCTGCCTTTCTTCTGAACCTTTCCCATCGTATGTAAACGTACGGAAATGGTTTGTTGCGTAACGCCAAGCTGTTCTGCAAGCTCCTTTTCAGTTTGCACAGAGTTTATATCCAGCAGTGCTTGCAATTCGTCCGTTTCAATCTTTTGGGCATCCAGCACGCGGTTCATCTTCAAGATTGAAATTTCTTCAAGGCGAAATTTTTGATATCATCTTTTACATATAGTATGACTTACAGCGTTCTCTCCATATGCAGCACAAATCATTGCAATGGCTTCAGCAGCATTTTTCTTTAGATGAAACGCGAATGGATGGAAAATCGAATATGCTCTTTTGTTATTGCCATCGTGAACACTACTGATTTTTGAGGTTATGTGCATCAAACGCCAAACCATGGCATTTTAGAAGGCCAAATGTCAACGCTTTAAAACCGCAAAAGGGCGGAAAGATATATAAAATTTAAATTATTATTTCAGTTGTATGAAATCTAAAGCTCAGAACTTTTTTGTATACCTAATACTTTTGTATCTCATGCGTCATTAAGAAAACATGGAAAACGGAAATTGACGTGGATACGAAATTGAAAAAGAAATGTTGGGACATCATAGATATATGGCTTTTCAAATATATTATTTAATTTTTAAAAAAAGATCTTTTGCGGTCTTACTAGAATGTCGAAGGTTAGCTCTTCGTGTAAAATGAATGCAGAATTTGGTAAGGTGTCTAGATAAGTTGATTTCTTGTGTAATGTGATCGGAGAGAAATTTCAAATGTGTAATCGTACAGGAAACACACACACATTGAGAGATTGTCGCGTAATAAGTCCTAAGAAACAGTCCTTGCAAACAATTTGGATTTGTTCAGTACTGTCAGATATAAAGTGAGAATTAAACCTGCGGAATTTTCTTGTTGCTATTGAAGCAGCTGTGGTAGTACATTGTACGAGCATAATATATTGGTGTGAAGTTTTAAGAAGCCTTGAAGTTTGTGTACCTTCGTGCACACTAGTGTTATATGAAAACACGGCCATTCTATAAAAGAGATTCCAATCTTCTTCGTAATCAATTTGAGTTTTTACATATTCCATAATGATGTGATCTTTCAGGTGAATTAGATTGGGGATGATAGGTGATGATTTTGAAATGTTGTATCCTAATTGTCCGGCATTAACTACAGCGTTGATTCTCGCGTTAGGAGCAAGATTCATATCCTTCAGTTTTTTCGGCCAACTCGATACCAGCTCGAAATTCGAATATTCTATCATATAAACTGTATCATTTACGAACAATACGAGTTGATCCAAGGGTCATCCGATACGCGCCCGTCAAACGCGTAAAATTATCGGGAAGGAAACATAGTCCGTCAGTAACAACGATTGCTGTAAGATTTTCTCATAAGCGATGACAGAAAGTTCAAGTGCTTTGATCAGTAAGAATAGTTTTAGGAACACCATAAATGCATATGAACATTCATTAACAAAGACATCGGCTACAGATTTAGAAGTGATCTCGATCAAAGGTGTTATTACAAGATATTGTGTTAATAGATCTTGCATTGTTAGCAAAAGCGATTTTCACGAAGTGTTACGTCCGGGGGACTTCACGAATTCTTCTCTTTCGGGAAGATAAAAAATTAACGGCTGCTAACCCATAAACGGAGCACTTCGAACGATCAAACAAAAAAAAACCCTAAATAAACAAACTTTCTCTCGAGATATGTCTCACTATCAAAAAAAAACACTTGGTAAACAGGCTTGTCGGCGCCGACAGCCTGTATAAAATATTTATTTTATGACTCACCAATAAAAATTAATATTTACAAAAGCAAATCCCTAACGGATAGGAAACGCGTTGGATCGTTCGGGGATGACACTCCCCACATTGGTGGGGAAACACAAAAAGCACCAGTCAAGAAGAACCGATTAGTGGCCGTTGGCGGGCACACCAATGAGCGATTGAGAATGTGAACTAGCGGGAGAATTTTTATTAATAATTCTATCTATCTATATTAAAACTAATTCTATCATTCGCTGGAAATGTAAACACAACCACAATTCACAGAACACCGCTCCCCTCCTTCCTCTATATTCACAATTTTCCTAAACTATCATTTGACAAGCCAACACGGAAATCCATCACGCCCTCAGATATTCCCACCCCTCCGGAACCCTTTAAAAACCGCGACTTGGAGCGGATCGCTCTCTTCTTCCTGCTTCATCGCTACATTCACGGTCAGCACCATCCGAAATTGTTACAGTTAGAATCTGTGCGCGATTTTATTATTTTCGAGTGATTCAACGATCCAGCCTGGCCATTCCATTCCTCGACCATCACCAGCGGCCGCTACAACAAAAGTAAGTCCAAGTTTATCATTTTTTCCCCGCGGTAAGTGGCAGTTTGGTTCGCGACCTCTACTTATTTATCTCTACTTATTTATCTTAAAAACACCCCAACATTCCAAATTGGCAAGCCGCCGATTAACTTGGTGAAGCTGCCTTCCCCGATTTCACAATATTCTATTCCACAACCTTCCAACCGGGCAAGCCGCCGATTGATTCGGTGAAGCTGCCTTATCTCGATTCCTCAATTTCTCTCTTATCTGACTCTCATTTATATAGTGAACCAAACAAATGCCATTCGGAACGGACGAACGAAACGGGCATTGCGACACCGTCGAGAGAAAGCGAATAAGCGGATTTGTCGCGAAACCTGCCACGCCAAAGAACTCGCGGAGCGATTAATAGAAGTAGAGCCGGGATCTCGCCAGCATCTCGCTGCATCAGTACGCCTCCGCCCTCTGCTCCGCGGCCGAATTCGAGAACCAATGTACTCCGGAAAACTTCGACGTGGAGAAGTTTTTTTACCTCGTCCGTCAATTTCCTCGCTCTCCCACCCATCCACCTCCTGGCACCTTCTTCATCCCAAGAAAATTTAAACCCGACAAGCAATTTTGGGACCAAATCTCCAAACACGAAATAACCGATACCGTCCCTATGTATATTTCCCGTGATCCTCTTCCCTACCTCGTCCCAATCAAGGCTTTCCGCACCGCGCACCCTAATCCCCCTCCACACCTGCAACCCGATCCCATAGACATGCTCGCGATCACCAACTTTTTACCCCAACTAGAGCAATTGGGTATATAAGTCCAGATTTTCCTTGTCCGCGGTTATTTTTTATATTTTTTATGTATAAGATTTTTCTTTGTAACAAATACCTCAACTCTTTTTTAATGTACACGAACAGAAAATTGTAACTCGTTTTTATTATTTATTATTAAATTAGTTGATCAAAATTCGGTCTTAAATTTTTTTTTCTCTCCTAAACTTGACCCCGCGCCGTTCCCGGCTCCCTGAGGATCGCACTAGGTCCATCCCTGGTCAAAGAGATTCGGTTCTCTAACCTAAAACGGACCGCCGATAGCGCGGGCGCAAGCAAGGGTAATAACGTCGCCGACGCTGACCCGATCCCTGCCCCCTTAACGCGCGTTCGACTCGCGGATCGGCATCACGACGTCGTTCCGCGAGAACAGGAGAGGTTCCGTCCACCCGAGTTCTCCTCCTCCTGACGAGAGATATTATCTTTCGTCCTGAACACGGACGTAACAAAGTGTATTAGGTAATAGTCACATGATATTCAATGCAACTTTATCAAATGCTGATCCCGGAGTATCTGTGATAATCATCGGTTGCTTAGTTTTCACGCGAACTAGTTTCCTCAATTGACAAGTTTTACATCTTTAAATAAATCTTTGAATGTCAGCCTTCATTGTTTTCCAATAATAATTTAAATGATTATAGTTTTTGTTATGCCCTTATGTCCACCGCATCGCGATGAATGGTATTCCAAAATCAAAGCGTTTTGTTCATTAATAGAGAAGATTTGTATCAAATTTTGACAAACAGTTATTCGCAAATTGAGATCATGACAATAAACTTTAATATTATGTGACCATGTGTCACGTCGGAATAAGTACATTAACTAACAATTTTGTTTTTCTACTTCAAAATCATTATTTTTCTCTGTAACACGGAATAAAGCCGATGTGGTACGCCCCTTACCAATTCTGTAGCCTCCCACGCGAGCGCCGCACTCCCACCACCAGCGCCTTCCACATAGAGTGTACACCCCACCCCATAGCGTCGCCGCAGTTTCGAGCCGCCGAATCGAAGCACTTCAGTGCACGGCCGATTGTAGGCAGTTCATATCGCGAATACGACTGGAAAGGACCTCCAGTCCGTGAACTCCCTCTTCTAATTCTAGTATTAAGAAAGTTCGATTTCAATTCTAGCATTAAGAAGTAATGAATCCAATCTCAAATCAATTCCATTTCTATTCTAGTGTTAGTGAACCTAACTCAGTCACTCAGTTTAAATTCAAGCTCTTATAAATCTAATTTTAACAATTACAATTGTTGTGTTTTACAATTTAATCCATCTTTGTATCAATTAATTTTGTATTTGAATACCTTACAATATATAAGTGAAAAGTAATCGATGTGTGTCAAACAATTAATAAATCCTAATCCTCCATCCATCCTAACGAAACGAACGATCGACAGAGTTCGCGAGGTAGAGTGACCACGCGTAAATTAACCAAATACTAAGCGACCCGGGAAGCCGTGCTTTCTCTCTTGGCTAGCAAGTTGTGCGTCCACTCGCACTATTCCCCAAGAGAGGTATCGCTTCTCACGCATTTTAATTCGCCAAATTATAAGATATCTGACAACCTGTCCCACCTCTTAGCTAGCAAGTTGTGTCCTCACAGAGGACTACAGGTTCTTATCGTGATAGAAAGTTTAATCTTTTATTCGTAATTTGTAAGGGAAGCAACATCTCCCTTCATGGTCACTCTCGATGCCGAATAAACGCAAAAACCGCGCCGGACGTCAGCGTGCGATTCGTCGAATTCTATATGAAATTAAATCCGCGCTCACCGGTGATTTGAGTGAATTGCTCGGGTGCGAAGAAATCTACCAACCAGAATACGAAGGACATTTCAAGATGTCATAGCCTGTGGGTTCCAAGTCCCCCGAATCCAGCAACGTCGCCTCCAGACGCCCGCATCCTAGTGTGCATCTCGAGACCCGCCAGGCCGACAACGAGAATTAAAAGCCCGAATCCAGGAACCGGGCCAACGAAAGGTAGGTGAATTTCAATTTCTATCTGTGAATTGCGTTATGTGCAGAGGACAATCGGAAGGCTCACGTCAAAGAAAAACACATTCGGCCGCCGTCTTTAATCATCAAATAAGTATCTCTCGGTGTGTAGTCGAATTCGGGTATGGTCTTGTTGGCATAGCTACCGATACAAATTCCGCCAACCTCATATGCCTAGAGTGCAAATCCCGATATAATGTCAATTATGATCCATCACAATATACAGCTATCTTAAGGCATTACATTAATGTTGGGACTACTCAGAAAGAAAGGCTCTGCAATTTTTGCGGTACTAAATTAGTAGAAGCATTTGTGGCATTCTTAGAATACTTACGCGAAGAAAATACTTTTTTTTATGCACTGCCAAATCCTACCGTTATTGACATAGATGCAGAGATAGGACTGTATGATATTATTTTCTCTAAGAGACTATTGACCTTTTTACACGGTATACATGCTCGCAATTCACATCAATAATCGAGTCAAATTTAGTTGTAAAAACCAACATGCAGCCCAGCGCGAGCAGACTCGCCTCACGTATAGCACGTCTCGCCTGCGACGTAACACCATGATAATTCATCAAGATATGGAGTTTTGATAATACAAAACGATGTTAGATCTAATTCTTTAATTACATCTACTAGTGAAGATAAGCATTGATTATGAATCAATGTGATTCGAGCAAAGTTCTATCTGAATTTAATAGCCAAAGAAATTAAAACGTATTTTCTTTGAAAAGATTTTACACTAGTTTTTTCGTACTTAAGATTCTCGTATTTTGACAAAAGTATTTTTGATACTCTATAGCGCCTTTCATATGTACCATTTAATTTAACAAAAATCACATGATTATTGGATTGATCGATTAAATTGCCTCAAATTTCTTGTATTATTACTTCACTTGGTTCTTGAGAGCGAGCTCTCATTTCGTATTTTGCTGTGGCTCTATTATTTCGTTATTGTTCACTACTTAAATCATCCATTTCTTCGTCGATTCCAGCTTCATTTTTCTTTAAATTATCTCTACTGCTTATATCTTTGTGTCTTTCAATAACGACATAAAACTGGATAAAGGTTCCGCGTTGATTCTTCAAGTTCCTTGGTATTATCATCATCGATTTTTGAAGATGTGATTATTTCTTTAGACACATCTGGATGCTTCGGTACTAAAAATAAAAATTCGTCAGAAGAGCTTTCAGAACAATTTAACATTTTCAAAGGCAAGATTATATGTTCAAGAGAGTTTTTTGATAATGCGTCAGCGTTACTATTTAATAATCTCTTTTTACATTGAATATCATATTCATATTCAGTTAATTTAGTATACTATTTCCAAAGCCACATTAAAGGTTTATAATCGGTGTAAATAATAAATTTTTTTCCGTACAGATAAGATCGAAAATGATTAGCACAATAAACAATCGCAAGACATTCCTTTTCAATTGTAGAATAATTTTGCTCAGCATTATTAAGAGTTCGGGAAGTATAGGCTATCGGTTAATCTTTCCCAACGGTACCTTGACTCCTTCGATCGCGTATCCAGATGCGTCGATTAGATAAAATGTTCTATTAAAATCGAAATATTGCAAAATAGATTTTCAGCACACAATGCAAATTTTAATTTAATGAAAAGTTCAATTTGTGATCGTTGCCAACAAAACGATGCATCCTTCTTTAAAAGATCTGTGAGAGGTTTAGCAATCTTTGAAAAATTTGCAATCAAATGACGATAATATCCGGCGAGGCTTAAAAATTGTTCAATATTTTTTGAAACTGGAAATTCGGTTTAATCGATTTAATTTTATCCGGATCCTACCATCATCAAAGCAAATTATATGACTTAAGTAGACAACTTCTTTTCTTAAAAATTCACACTTATCAGGCTGTAATTGCAAATTAGCATTCTTTAAACGTTCCATTAATCTATTAAATTTTATTTCATGTTCTTTTAAAGATCGCGCATAAGTAACAATATCATCCATGTAAACAAATAATTCGTTTCCTTGAAGTCCTGATAATATTAGGTGTACAAAAAAGTTCTGAGCGTTAGATTTCATACAACAGAAATAACAATTTAAATTTTATATATCTTCCTGCCCTTTTGCGGTTTTAAAACGTTGGCCTTCTAAAATGCCATACGGTGTAGCGTTTGATGCACATAATCTCAAAAATCAGTAGTGTTCACGATGACAATAACAAAAGAGCATATTCAATTTTCTATTCACTTCGCGTTTCATCTGAAGAAAAATGCTTCTGAAGTCACTGCAATGATTTGTGCTGCATATGGAGAAAACGCTGTAAGTCATATTACATGTAAAAGATGATATCAAAAATTTCGCCAAAAAGATTTCAGTCTTGAAGATGAATCGCGTACTGGATGCCCTCAAAAGATTGAAACGGACGAATTGCAAGTACTGCTGGATATAAACTCTGCGCAAACTGAAAAGGAGCTTGCAGAACAGCTTGGCGTTACGCAGCAAACCATTTCCGTACGTTTACATATGATGGGAAAAGTTCAGAAGGAAGGCAGATGGGTTCCGCATGAATTGTCTGAAGACAACAAAAATCGTCGGCGTGACACTGCACTCACTTTGCTTTCAAAGTTCCGGAAAAAAGATTTTCTACACAAAATCATTACAGGCGATGAAAAGTGGATTCTTTATGATAACCCTAAACGTAGAAAATCATGAGTTGACCCTGATCAACTTTCGACATCAACGCCAAAGCCCAATATCCACGCCAAGAAGGTTTTGCTCTGTATCTGGTGGGATTGGAAAGGTGTGTTGTATTACGAGTTGTTACAACCGGGTGAAACAATCACGGCAGATCGCTACCAACAACAATTGACCAATTTGAGCGATGCATTCTAAGAAAAGAGGCTATTTACTGGCCAAGGAAACTGGCGTCGTAAAGTGATCTTGTTTCATAACAATGCTCGATCACATTGTCATGTCAAGCGCGTAGATATACTTTAAGTTATTTTCAAAACAACAATTTCAATACATAAAATTTTAATTATTACGTTCAATTCCATTTATTTCAGCGTATATATAAGAATATATTAAAAATAAAAGACGTGATGCGTCCCTGGATGAAGAACATCCCTACCACGGGAGCCGCTGGTATTCCCCCACATGACCACTGCGGCCCTACCATCGGTGCCTCCCACGCAAGCACCGCCGCTCCCACCGGAGCGCCGCCGCACTTCGAGCCGCCGAAAACAAAGGAGCTCAATGCAGAGGCTCCTTCGGCCAGTTCACATCGAGTCTCCAGCCGAGAAGGTTCCTGGCTCGTGAACACATCCTCTTTTAGGATAGGGTGCGAGATATCCAAGTTAACTCTCGACACATTAGTGTGCTTCGACATTCACTTAAGTTTAATAATTCATTTTAATTCTAAGACTAGTGCGGTAAGTCATTAATATTGTAATGTTCATTATACTATTCACTTTTAATCTCAAATATACAAAGTGAAAATTGAACCGCGAGTGATCTTTAGCGAGTCCCACCTATCCTATCCTAGCGAAATGAATGAAATGACTGAGTTCTCGAGGATAAAGAGATCTTTCAAATCACATTAAATAAATTAAAGAACTTGAATGAAAACATATTAGTTCGTTGTATCGATCCTCTGGATTGACACTGTTACATGTTTGACACGCCGGCGTCTCGACGAGGAACTACGACGATCTATCTATTCTAAATTCCAAATTCAAATTATATTTTAGTTATCAAGATTTCGTGTACTCGTACATGCATCAAACATGCGGCAGCCCCTGAGAGTCGCCTGCGAGGCACAACACCTTGTCGGAATCGTGGATAGTGCGTAAAATAAACGCAAATTAATACGGAATATTGTGTTCTCATGATGCATTGAGTTGCGACTCTCACTATAAAGTCGCCCGTGAGACATAACATACTGCAGATAACGCTATCGCTTGCGTCACCAAGCGCATTCCTCTGTGCAAGAGCACAGCTTAGAGTCACGAAATAAAAATTCATAATGAATTATTACAGTAAGATCTCTTTGCGATGCCACTGAAACGCCGTCACCGTCCGAAAGCAATCGTTGAAAAAACTCTTTAATAAATTGAACAATCGACTTCCTCGACATTTGCAAAACCTGCTTGGTGTCGAGTCAGGTTACGACAAAAATTACGAACAATTATTCTCCGGAAGCTTTTGGTCACTGAGGCCGCTTCCAACGTGGAAGCTGATCCCCATCACCTTCCGTACTCCGAGATTGCCGCCACTGCGGATGCTCGCCACTGATCCACGGAAGAAGAGATGGAAAGGAGTGATATTCTCTACAACTACTACTAAAGGTAGGACAGATATTATTGCATGCATTCGAATTTAGAAAACCGCAAATGTGCAGGGAACGACTCGAGAGACCGCGAAAATCGAAAACTTCCCCTGCCGCAATTTATACGCATCGCGTAAGTCTTTGTCATTGCATTACTGAATTCCGGTTACGGGTTGTTCGGTATTGCCAGTGATTATAACAATGCAGGACTCTTGTGCCATCAGTGCTAAGGTAGACTGTGAACGAATTCACCCCGAACAACAATTTCAATTGGTGTTAAGACATTTTATCCATATCGGAAATAATCCACCGCCGCGAAAGTGCGAGCACTGTCCGACTGAATTGTCCATTTGTTGCGAACTAAACAATTGCGACGCGTGCGTAGATGCCTTCATTGCCTTTCTAAATCATTTACGAGAAGAAAATCAAACGCTTGAATCATTACCAAACCGATCATTGTAGATGTCGATAACAGCATCGAAACGCATGAAATTATTTTCTAGAAGACTTAGTTTCTTCCTACATAATTTACATAGGCAAAATAATCGACGAGACAACTAGAGCCTTCTGATTAAATAGATGGCATCTTTGCCGCTCGAGATCATTTAATTAAAATCGCTGCAAAATTTTAATCCAGAACCTTCGCTCGAGGTTCCTTACCATACCCAAAATAAAAATTTTTATACGAAATTTCCACCATACAGCCTGGTGTGAATATTGTTCGATAGAATCGAATCAAATTTCGCCCGGACGTAACAACGTTCATTCCTGACGTAACAAACTGGTGATAGCGGTGGGATACACCAGTCTGTAAGGGCATGGGATGATAAAAACCACCGTATAAATGCATTTTCCTTCTAAATTCGAGTCCTTCAACATAATGCTTATATTCTTGCATGTCTACTAACTGCATGAAAATAAAAAAAAATTTTCGGGCTCTCTGAAAATCGATTACGCATGTTACTCTTACAAATTGTAAAAGTTTAAATCATTAAAATTTTCAATTAATCCACAAGGCTCTGCTTGGCGGGAAAACTGCCCGGAGACCTTACAGACGTTGAGTTCCCACTCGTTGGGAAATTGTTAAACCTGCAAAGAAAAACTCTTCGCGTAAATTTCTCCTTTAAAATCTTAAAACCTAAAATCTCTCATGCAGAGAACGCCTGTCGCAATGAATACGCGATCGAATAAAAGGTCTCCCCTCGAGGAAGATGTTGAACATCGATGCATGGCATCCGCGGAACGCTCCGAAACGGACGATAGAAATGATTTTAAGGCAGAAATAAACGCTTTTCGCAAAGAACGAGAAATAATGCGTGACGTCGTTGAAATGATCGCGACATTGCGTAACGAAGTAGCAGAATTGCGAAACGTTACCGACCATCGCGCAACGAACAAATATCAGAAGTCCCATCAGGACAACCTTTTCTAAATCCGCGAATCTCATATCCCGATATAAGTGAGGCAGCGTCAGATTTACCACCAGCACCAAGAATTTCATATCGCGAAGCGACCGAGTTCGTCCCATATTACGACGGTTATAACATACCACTGAATAAATTCATAAGCGCTTGTAGACAAGCACGTGTCACGTCTGTCGCGTCAGAATAAATAAATTAATTAACAATTTTGTTTCTTATTATAAAGGTATTAATCCCTTTTCAATTTTACGATGATAAATCTTTATAACATGAAGCAAAGAACCGACGTGGTACGTCCCTGGGCTACCGCGAGTCCCACCATGACGATTCTCTAGCCTCTCACGCGAGCGCCGCACCCCCACCACCAGCGCCTCCCACATAGAGCGCACACCCCATCATAGCGTCGCCGCAGTTTCGAGCCGCCAAATCGAAGCACTTCAGTGCATGGCCGACTGTAGGCAGTTCATCTCGCGAATCCGACTGGAGAGAACCTCCAGTCCGTGAACTCCCTCTTCTAATTCTAGTATTAAGAAAGTTCGATTCCAATTCTAGTATTAAGAAGTAACTCGAATCCAATCTCAAATCAATTCCAATTCTATCGTAGTGCTAGTGAATCTAACGTCACTCGTCAGTTTAAATTCAAGCTCTTATAAATCTAATTTTAAACGTGTTTTACAATTTCTTCAATCTTTGTATCAATTAATTTTGTATTTGAATACCTTACAATATATAAGTGAAAAGTGATCGATGTGTGTCAAACAATTAATAAATCCTAATCCTTCATCCATCCTAACGAACGATCGACAGAGTTCGCGAGGTAGAGTGACCACGCGTAAATTAATCAAATAGTAAGCGACCAGGGAAGCCGTGCTTTCTCTCTTGGCTAGCAAGTTGTGCGTCCACCCGCACTACTCCCCAAGAGAGGTATCGCTTTTCACGCATTTTAATTCGCCAAATTATAAAATATCTGACAATCTGTCCCGCCTCTTGGCTAGCAAGTTGTGCGTCCACCCGCACTACTCCCCACAGAGGGCTACAGGTTCTCATCGTGATAGAAAGCTTAATCTTTTATTTGTAATTTGTAAGGGAAGCAACATCTCCCTTCATGGTCACTCTCGATGCCGAATAAACGCAAAAACCGCGCCGGACGTCAGCGTGCGATTCGTCGAACTCTATATGAAATTAAATCCGCGCTCACCGGTGATTTGAGTGAATTGCTCGGATGCGAAGAAATCTACCAACCAGAATACGAAGGACATTTCAAGAATAGCTTGTGGGCTCCAAGTCCCCCGAATCCAGCAACGTCGCCTCCAGACGCCTCGCAACCTAGTGTGCATCCCGTCAAACCGACAACGAGAATTAAAAGCCCGAATCCAGGAACCGGACCAACGAAAGGTAGGTGAATCCCAATTTCTATCTGTGAATTGCGTTATGTGCAGAGGATAATCGGAAGGTTCACGTCAAAGGAAAACACATTCGGCCGCCGTCTTTAATCGTCAAATAAGTATCTCTCGGTGTGTAGTCGAATTCGGGTCTTGTCGGTATAGCTACTGATACAAATTTCGCCAATCTGATATGCTTAGAGGGCAAATCCCGGTATAATCTCAATTGTGATCCATCACAATTTACAGCTATTTTAAGGCATTACATTAATGTTGGGACTACTTGGAAAGAAAGATTCTGCAATTTTTGCGGTACTGAATTAGCTCTCTAGTGAGGTAACCGACTGCGATCCCTGCTCCGAAGCATTTGTGGCATTCTTAGAATACTTGCGCGAAGAAAATATTTCTTTTTATGCACTGCCAAATCCTACCATTATTGACATAGATGCAGAGATAGGACTACATGATATTATTTTCTCTAAGAGACTATCTTTTTACACGGTATACACACTCGCAATTCACACCAATAATCAAGTCAAATTCAGCTGTAAAAACCAACACGCAGCGCGAGCAGACTCGCCTCACGCGTAACACGTCTCGCCTGCGACGTAACACGTAAGAATTCACACTTGTCTGGCTGTAATCGCAGTCTCGCGGTTTGCAGTCTATTCGTCAACTTATTAAATTTAGCTTCGTGTTCCTTCAGGGAACTAGCATATATTACGATGTCATCGAGATAAACTAATAATTCTACTCCTTGGAGTCCGGTCAGCACTTGATCCATAAGCCTTTGGAAAGTCGCGGGAGCGTTTTTTAATCCAAACGGCATTTGTTTGAAATGATAGTGCCCATAGGGCGTAGAAAAGGCTGTTTTCGGTGCGTCGGCCTCGTGCATGGGAAACTGGTGGAAACCGGACGCCAAGTCAAATATACTAAAATACTTAGTGCTGTCTAATTGATCTAGTATTTCATTATTCTAGTATTTCTTCGATGTTAAGCAGGGGGTACGCGTCCCCTATAGTTTTTTCATTTAACACTCTGAAATCGATAACCATCCTCCATTTTTTATTGCCTTTGGAGTCTGGTTTTTTTGGGAATTATCCACAAGGGAGAATTGTAAGGAGATTTTGAAGGTGTAATCACATCATTTGCCAAAAGTTTATCGACTTGTCGCGTAATTTCTTCCTTATGGATAGGGGGATAGCGATACTGCTTAGTGTTTATCAGTTGTTTGTCGCGGGTAACTATGCGGTGCGAACATACGTCTGTGTGATCTAAAGAGTCTCCTGGCACTTGGAAAAGATCTACGTTGTTTTTTATTAGACCTTTGACATGGCTTGCTTCAAATTCGTTCAAATGTTCTAAGCGCAGTAGTTTCTCGATATTGGCAATTCTATCGTTAGAATTCGTGGCTTCTACTGAATTGATTTGGGAGCACCGCGCGGCGAGTCTAGCTTCCTCCGCACGTTTGTTAGACAATAATTCGATGGCTTGTAACTCGATTGTAGGGACCGGCACTTCGCGGTCTGTGTTTCCCGTTATTAATCGCATAGAGGTAGGCTCTGCCACAATGATTCGTAACAATTGCCTCGCCTATATATATTTCTGTTTCTGTCGCGATGCGAGGGACATAGCCTATTTGCGTATCATGATTTAATATGTTCACATAGAAAGCAGCGCAGGATCGCGCTGGGATTACTATCGATTCGTGTTGCGAAAAGGGCAAGGGGATCCCTTGCCATATTACGACTTTCTTTGCGAAATCTATCGTGGCGTTATCGCGTAGGAATTCGGATCCTAGGATCCCTTCCTGTTCTATTGGAAAGTCGTTCGGCACAAGATGTAATTTAATTTTGTTTCCAAGAAATGTCGTATTGATTGACCCAAAAGTGGGAATGGTACCTTCTGTTATGCCATTAAGGAACAAGTCATGTTTGATTACTTCTGTCTCACCTCGTACATTATGTTTCTTTATTAAATTGGGGGCGGCCCCGGTCTACCATAAATCTTACGCGGGGTAGCAACCTGTCGATAGATACGCTTACCATTGGCGCGTGACTGAATTCGTTAGGGTTTAAAGTGGCTATTCTGATTTTTGATTGTTCGCGCTTGTTGTGTTTTCCGTCGGATTTATTAAATTTATTGGACGCGTTGGTCGCGGCTAATCCGCCCTCGCCGCGTCCTGTCTGCGGGGCGAATCGTTCGCGTTTCCCGACTGGCGCTCGTTATAGTATTTTTCTACACTCGTCGATTTCGTGCCCCGGGTTTTTGCAGTATCTGCACCATTTAGTTTGTCGTTGATTTTCAACGACGCGCGAGTTCTCGTTGCTTCGCTGAAACAAGCTAGCCCTATCGGCATACATCGGGCGAGCGGCGCGGCTAGTGTAGGAATTGTTTGTATTAGATTGTGATATCACGGGCGGTGTATCCGCATATGCCCTTCTGGAATTGCTTTCTCCGCGACGCGGTGGGTCCGGGTATCGTTGCACGTTATCTTGCTGTGTACGGGAAGCGTGCCCGGATGTTTGTCGCGGTATCGGAGATATCGCGGGCGCTGTCTAATCTGTCCGGTCGGTTATCATATCGTTGTTTTTCTAATTCTTCCCTCTTGGCGATTGCCTTGGCGGCGGCAAAAGCATCGGACGGACAATGGTAATGCTCGGGTTTGAGCTCTAATCTGTATATCGTTGGGAGTCCCTCACAAAAACTCTGAGCGGTGAGGTCATCAATCTCCTTTGTTGTCTGATTATTGTTACGTCACGGGCGGCGACGATCCGCGGGAGCGGTACCCCGCGCACCGGACAAGGGGGACACGTCTGCCGTTGGTAACGCTGCCAGCGGTCGAGCGGTAAACCGCCAGCAACGAATCGATTGGATCAAGGTGGAGAGTTGGATATTGTCAACTGGTTTTTATTCTTCGCGTTGGAATAATGAAAGAGAAAAGTTTAACAGTCGCCGCGAAATAATCACGTCGGGTGCGGAGTTTGATTCGACGTAGTATCGTCCCTTAGCGTTCTCGATTATTTCCCCCTCTTCTTCAAGGACTTGTAGGACGGCTATATATATTTTGGTACATTCGTTGCAATGTTCTATCTTGCGGATGATCGAGAGAGAGGCGTAACAACATTCGCAGAAGTCCACGGGTTCAGTGTACCCGAATTTGAAAGAATGAGATAAAGCGAGACGGTATGTAAGCGTGCCCTCAGGTATTAATTCTTTGCAACGATAGCAGAGAATTTCCGCGCTGTTGGGTAAACATGCGGCTGAGTCATCTACGCGGCGGTAATCGAAAGCGGTGATGCAACGGACTGAATTGACGCGATAACGGAAAGCGGCGGCTGGATGGATGCGTGAGCCGCGTCCTAAATTAGCTCGAGGGAGGCACATCACGATTATTAATCAAAGATTCTAGTGAATGTGAAGTGCGTCCGCACATGATGCTAAATAATATTTCGGATATTTCAGTGTATTCTCGAAGAAGTTAGAAAACGAGCACTGGAACGTGCATTCCTCGAGTGAAATCGCTACACTTAGATAAAACTGTACTCAAGAAAAAAAAAGGGATCGGTCATAAAACCCTTCCGGTCGGGTCGTCTTCCCTATCCTTGTGCGATAACGGTCACGTTTGCTTACGCAACGAATTCCTTTGTTGAGAAGAAGCGTTGCAGTGGAATATGCACGTGGCATGTAATTTTAATACATCGTTTAATGGAATTATCGCGGGTATGCGCGGCGGGCCTTCTTACACATGGGTCAGCGGAAATTACATTTAGTTTATCAAATCGGTTCACCGTGACTTAAGATGATCGATACGTAGATATTCCTCGAGTGAGATCCGAGGTCGGAATTGAAGATCGCACGTCGAAAAGGCGGGTGCTGGCGGGGCCGTCCACTCCAGAGCTTATCATGCACTAGGAGTTCGTACTCTCCGTTAAATTCTGCTTCCCTGCCGATTATCTCGTTGTAATTGTAGATGGTTGTCACGTGGAGGTCATACTTGAGATGCCGGATGAAGGTCTTGCGACCGCCATGATTCTTCCTGCCTTTCGGCATTCGTGTGAGGCTTCGAATTATTCAAATATTGACGAAGGTAAAACAATGATTATCGTTCGGCAGCCAATACGCGTTTTGACTTCGCGTAGGAACGATGATATTTATCGCGACCAAGAATTTCGAGTCTCCGTCGTGGTAAGTGCGGATGGACGCACAACACCTGCTCCAGGAGGCGTTCTTGTTTTAATCAACGCTATGTAGTTTAGGAATTTATTTATTTATCTCGCGTGAAGCCTCACGAACCTCGCGAACACTTCAAGTCACTAATACGCGTGATTTAAGGCACGGAAATAAAATGAACACGTCGTAGGCTATATTTAATACTAATGTATTCAAAAATAAATCAAATTACATTCGCGGGTTAATCGGTTCACAATTACACTGAGACGCTAATATTATAAAATCGACTTAATTAGGAATTATAGCTAGAAATTGAATTAAAACTAGGAGTTGAATTACGAAATCGGAGATCTTGAGACTGAGACTTGCACGAGTTAAATGCTTGTAGCTTGATGGCGCGAACACAAGTGTCTGAGCTTCAGAGCGCTGCCGTGCTCTGCGGCGGCGGCACTATGGCGCAAGATGGCGGATGGCGTGGGTACGCCATCGCACGTGGTGGCGGTGGTGGTGCTGCATTGGATGGGCGTTTCTATGCCATACGTTGGTCGTCCAATCAGGGCCCGAGCGGCAGGGGACTGTGCGCAGTCGACAGAAATGCGGATGCCCGGATGCCCGGATGTCTAATTTGATTAATAGTATTATTTTAGATATTAACGCGCTTAAGATATAATTGCTTATAAAAAATGTTGATATGTTTTATGTTAATATATATATGGATACAGTTACATAACAGTAAAGTGTTGCGCAATGATATTGGTTGCTGTACATTGTTATTAATTTTAATTTGTGATTGATAATTGTGACGGTGCTTGTTTGATGGTAAAATAGTAGGACTTGTTTATATATATATTTATCTAGCAGAGGACAATATTTATTACTGGTTCGCTTAACGCTATGGTGTTGACAATTATTCCGGTGACTTATATTTAACGCATGGGCTATAGCGTGTATAACGATAGAGTGTTTCTACACCATACGTTGGACGGCGGGAGAGCCGGCTATTACCGTTCGGTATTGACGCGATGATCTAATACAGTGGCGCTTCTGCGCAGATAAGTAAGAGAGAAGAAGAAAGAAAGAAAAAAAAAAGAAAATATACCTGACGGCTCTCCTGACGTTACACCTCCCCCCTCGGAAAGAAAATTTCGGGCGTATTGCACGACATTTTCCTACTTGGCGCTATTAGGATAAAGGAAGAATTACTTCGACTTATATATATTTATTCACTACACTTTCGTATTAATAGTCTTTAAACAACGTCCTCGCGTAGGTATTTTCGCAACTCACTGTACGAGCACGCGTGGTCGTTCGTTTCGTCTCCCTTTGGTGCAGTGGCTGCCAATGGCTCGTCCATGGTGTCACGTCCCAGCGCCGAGAGTACCTCTAGTCATGTCTAATGTAAATTTGTCAAAAATTTTAATTATTTATGACTGACTGTATCAGGAGACAGCACAAACAACCCTTCCTATACATTTAATAAAAGAATATACCGCTTAAAATTATTTAAAAGTTTATACAAAATGGCCGCTCCTTATCACAACCTTATGGCGCTACTACAGCCTTAATGCTTCTAGTAAATTTTCCCTAGAACCTCACTAACAAAAAACAGAACATACTGAAATCACTTCTCCAAACTGTTCAGTAAAGTAACAAAGAAAATAGAGCTTAATATTGCATCCTTATCTAAGCATTTCAACATTAACAACAAAATCTCAACAAATAGTAAATAATGAATAAAAAACAAATGTAACCTCAGAAATATAACCTCGTAATGCAAAACTATAACAAAACAATTATCGGTACATTGTAATATCTTTATTAACAATTAATAAACAAAATCATATAATTATATAAATAACAAAATACCAACCAATTTCTTTATATCGTCAAATATAACTTCAGAAACTAAGAAACCTTTGTATATCAAACCTTTCACTTTTGTTCCATTTTAATAATAAATATAAAAGTTAATAACAAAATTAATAACAATAGAAAGGGTATGAATAAGGAATAAAAGTCATGACAATATAACAAAATTCACGACAAAATATTTATTCAACAGTTCATTTGATACATATCCTTATTTCAAGGATAAATTTTGTTGATGTCCTTATACATGGATATATTTTCCCTATAAATACATTCTCCATCGAAAATCCTTTCGAAAACATAAATATAGTTTGTGGCTACGATTCTTAATTCTCAAGATATAAACAAAATTAAGGGTATATGAAAGCGCACACACACACACACACACACACACACACACACACACACACACACACACACACACACACACACACACACACACACACACACACACACACACACACACACACACACAAACATATACATATATACGTACATTATACGTACATTTTCCTTATAAGATATAGTTTTCTTTATGAAATTATATAAACAACCCCGATAGAAACATATTTTATCTCAGAAAAGAAACTCTACGATTTAAATTTCGTTTAACAAAATTTATAAATAAATAAATTATTGTATTAACAAATAATTATTATGAAAGATTTGGACAACACACAGGAAATCCTGCAAATTACCTCATTACACATATCTACCTCATTACACATATCTAACTCGCACCGTTTAGAAGATATTTAAACAATTATAAACTTTCTTACATACACTTACCTCAAAAACTCAAATCAGTTCAGCAGGCAAATCTCCGTATATAAACCAGTTCAACTTCTAGAAACCTTCATCCTAGACTTATATTTATAATTGTTACTTCCCTTTTTTCATTAACACTAATCCTATGGCTATGACAAAAATCTTGAATATTAATATGCATGGAAAACTACCCTAACAATTCAACCAATCACAAGCCAGTCAACCAATCAGAGCCATTTCGTACCTGAAAAAATTTAATAAATAATGTATTACAAATGTAAAAAGAGTTATACTGATATATTTTAGATATACTAATTATACGATGTAATCATTATTATTATAAAAATTGTAAAGTATATCTAAAACGATATTGATGATTAATATTTATTATAAAAGCTTCATAAATTCAAGCAAACTATATGTTTGTTAATTATAAGAAAGGAATTATTATAACGAAGTATAACTCTTTGAAAACAAAAATAGTGTGACTCATGATCAGTTTGTAAGCGAAAATAAGCCAACGTTAAATGTCAAGGCCGCCATAATACTTAATCACAAGTGTGACTCATGATCAGTTTGTAAGCAAAAATAAGCCAACGTTAAATATTAAGGCTGCCATAATACTTAGTCACAAGTGTGACTCATGATCAGTTTGTAAGCGAAAATAAGCCAATATTAAATGTTAAGGCCGCCATAATACTTAGTCACAAGTGTGACTCATGGTCAGTTTATAAGCGAAAGTAGGCCAACGTTAAATGTCAAGGCCGCCATAATACTTTAGTACTACGAGTCATCGCTAATTCATAGCAAATGTAGGCTATGTTGACCAATAGAAAACTATGTCAAGAACAACTAGAAGATCTTAAACGCGTGAATCATAGCTGACTCATAGTGAAAGTAGACTAACAATAGGCAAACCGTGGCCATTTGGTTACAGACTTTATTCAAACCTGTAGAATCATAACATTGGAATTTAGGTCACCTCTATTTCCATGTTTTGGCAACATATAAAAACCTCGAGCGACGATACCTTTGCGCACTTACGTTTCCACATCCACGAATACTTACATATTTCCATTCACACTCGCATTCGCATTCGCACTTGTACGCGCACTTGTACTCGCACTTTCATTTTTACGCGCACGCGCACTTGCCATTTGCTCAGAAATTAATCACTTGATCGGAGGATAGCTAAGCATTTGACTAGCACTGCTTAATGCTTGAGCAACTCAATTTACAAATAATGTAATTCTTAAATCGCGCAATGTCGCAATATATATATATATATATATATATATATATATATATATATCATTAACAGTGAATAAATCCCAATTCAAATATCACAAGTGTAATATTATATTATTCCTTATTCCCAAAATCGAAAACTCTTTCCTGAAAATAAAAGTTATTTCGATATTCCTGTTACCTACTTCCTTCGCAGTATCTAATCCTGAGGTTTTACCTTCTTAACCGCATGGAAGAGAATCTCACAAATAACGTGTGAGTGTAGCGGTCGAGGATCTGTTGATTTCGGCTCCGTCAGGACCTCCCAGGACGTCACACTTCGTTACTTTCGGCTCAGCCAGCGCAGGAATGCTCGCCATATTCGTTATAGCCAGCTTAATAAAACTAGTCATCGACACAATTATACACGGATACGCACTATACCGAATTTACGGATGGAGCATCCACTTACTAGGAGCAGTATGGTCTTCCATAACAAACCTACTGTTGCACCTTGCAAAGCCGATAAATAGCCCGACTCGCCCAGCGTCGAACGTCTCATGGCACGGACCGCCATCGATGAATCATCCATCGTACCTGCACGAGTCCCAGACAACGAGAAGGACGAGAATGACGAATATTTGCGTTCATTTGATGAATTACGCAAATATCTACGTGAAGACATAGTGTAAAACAAATGAAATAAAACACTCAATGCTATTAAAATAAGTAACGTGGCAACGCGGAACAACTGAATGAACGGTTACTTTTCCGATGCCACATAGGAAATGTCGGGCAGTGTGCCCAACATTTCTTCCGGGGGGAAGGTGTAACGTCCGGAAAGCCGCTAGTTATTTTTTTTCCTTCGCGAGCATGTAACATCGCTTCAATATTACTCACCGCTGATCAAAAGCCGAGAGCGATCATTGGCTCTCCTGCTGTCCCGCCTAATATGGCGCGCCCCGCCATGATTATTTCTCTTAGATGTAGTACATTATAATTATTTTCTCCAGTAATTATAGATATCTAATAAAATATGTATCTAGTAACCGATCGTCTCTACTACCTTCCCTTACTAGTTATAAATAATAATACTTAATAAAATGTACGAAATATCTCAACTATGTTTTAAACATATATACATATATCTAGATCATAATAATAAACACTCCCTAAATGTACCTAAATATAACATCTGTATTAATAATAAGCTCATATTAATGATAGCGATACCAATTCAATTAAGCATAAGATAATATTACTATAACAAAACTCTCAATACTGTTACCGCACATCACTTCCAGTCAGCCGCGCTCTGATTGGTCAACCAATAACTGCTATAGATATACACACCTAGCTTAGCTCTATAGTCTATGTCGCCGCCAGCGCCATGCGCGCTGCGCGCCCACGCTATCCGCCATGACAGGACGCTGCGCTGTAAGGTTTACGCACCCACGCCGTCCGTCATGTTGCGACGCTGCGCCACGAGGGTCTGCGCACCCTACGCCATCCGCCATCTTGCGCCACCGCGCCGCCGCAGCAGAGCACCGCAGTACCCGTCGCAACTCCGACACTTTTGTTCGCGCCGCCAAGCAAGTAAGACATTGTTCCGCGTGAGCGTCTTGCGTCGTATTTCTAAGTCGACATTTCAATTTCAATTCAATTCCTATTTCTAGTTAAGTCCTTAGTTTAATCTTAAATTACCTAATCCTTTAACGCTAAGATTATTTACTCGTTGTGTGTTAGAAGCGAATGTATTATTTTCTTTCTTTAAAATAAATCTAGATTTTTGTGTGTAACCACGTGGTCACTTAATTTCAAGATCCTCATCACTGCGACGCCGTGTGAAATCGAAACGACTAAGGCATTGAGGCAAAGACTCGCATTAATTAATAATTTTCTAGAAATCAACGTTATAATATTGCTACAATTAATGGAAAATACAAGCGTCTCCGGGGGCAAGGTGTTACCACGAAGGAGACATTGCACCTCTCGCCGCGTTAAAGCTTGTTATCTTTCCTTTTTTCGATTGATCATAATGAAAGTCTCTGCCGAATGTCGAAGTGCCGGAAAAACCGCGCGGAAAAGCCACGCTAACACCTTACGGCAGTTAGATTACGACTTGCACGTGGTCGCGATTTTACCATAACACGATAATTGGACAATTTCTTGAGTACGATCTCGAATATGAACTATTAGTTCCCGATAAATTGTGGTGTGCAAGACCAAAACCTTCCGATATCCACGAGCCAAACACCCTCGCAGAGCAGCAGCCGAGACAAACAATCAGTTTGGAAGCATACCGACAACGCAGTAAGGTACTCCAGCAAGGTAAGTGCTTTTTATTTATTCATTGCGCGCAGCGTGAACCACGCGTATTATTTACTCGAGTATTTCCCACGCGAAAATCTGAAGACGCTCAAACAAGTTGCAACGTGTCCAGACGCGCTCGAGTGCTGTGTATACAAAAAGGGAGAAACGACAGGCCGGCGCCGGGAAGTTTTACGACCGACTCTTTTTTGTGTGTGTGTGCATAGTTTCGCTGACTGGCCGATTTCTGTAGAGGAATGCGCAGTTGCTACGCACGGAAAAGCGTACGTTCACCTCAATCTTACACATTGTAACGTCCGGAGAGCCGCCATATATTTTTTCTTTTTCTTCCTGCCGCGCATGTATCGCCTTAATATAATTCATCGCCGGGCCCACGACTGAGAAACGACCATTGGCTCTCCTGCCGTTCCGCCTAACATGGCGCGCCCCACCATTATTATGCTACATAGATGTAATATTATTTTAACCGCCTTCTTCGATAATTATAGGCATTAACATTTAATAACACATATTCGATTATGCTAACCATTTTCCTAGCCATAAACAATAATATTTGTTATAATACATGAAAATTTTATAATTATACTTTAAATATAATGTTCCTTCAACATATCTAAACATAATACCTATATTAATAATAAGATTATATTAATGACATCAATATTACTAAATTAATCGAGCACAAGATATCAATATTACAATAACGCTTACATCATTGCTACCGCGCATCATCTCCTGCCAGCCGCGTTCTGATTGGCCGACTAATGCACGACATATAGACATATATATCTAGCTTAGCTACACAACCCGCGCCACGCCAGCGCCACGTGCGTTGGCGTACCCACGCCACCCGTTATCTTGCGCCACAGCGCCGCCGCAGCCGAGCGCTGCAGTGCCCGCCGAAACACCGACACTCTTGTGCGCGTCGTCGAACAGTTGACATCGCAAGCGTCTTGCTCCGATCTCTAGTACGTAATTCAAGTTCAAGTTGTTTATTCAATTTCTAGTTTGTAGCCGTTCTATTTCTAGTTTATATTCCGCTACAATTTCTAGTTCTAAATAAGCGATCTTGATTTATCTCGTATTAGTGAGTAAAGCTTCGTGAGTGTAACTTTTAATTAATTGTTTAAATATATTAATATTAAATTCAAATCGCCATGTGTTCGTTCTTTCATACGCTCCATCACCGCTTCAATCCGCATTAACGAATAAAGCTTCTTCATCACCGCATCTATTAACGGAAATGTTTGCGAGGGCACGAGGCGACTAGGTGTTAATAGCAAGTCCAATGTTGATTAATCGATTAATTCATAATTAAAGCAAGAATTCCGATTGTTTCTGGGGGCAAGGTGTTGTGCGTCATCCGCACTTACCACGAAGGAAACATTGGACTTCGAGCACGTGATAGATCCTGCATTCCGACGCGACGCCGAACCAATGCGTAATTGGCTCGCAGCCGAATGTGATATCCTAACCCTAACTTTTTAATTAAATATAATATATACCTAAAGCCTCTGTCGAATGCCAAAGGCACGGAAAAATCGCGCGGGGCACAATAACGCTATACGACATCTCGAATACAATCTTCATGTGGCCGCGATTTTCGATCACAGCGCAATCATCGGCGAGGAGGTAACCTTCGACGGGGAGTACGAGCTCCTGGTGCACGACCGTCTCTGGAGCGCCCTGCCCGCGGTCAGCACCATCCAAGAACCCCGCTCCCAGCCGCAAATAGTCTCCAAGACTATTTGCAGAGAGCTTCCAACGAAAGGTAAGTAGCTAAATTATTAAACAAATTATTATAAGATATATGTATACGCGCATATTTCTCGCGCTATCGCCACGTGGTCAAGAATTTTTCCTGTTGCGTCAGCCGAACGTGTCCGTGCAAGTTCAACGATCGCTTCTACAAAAGGAATGCCTGACCGGAAGGGTTTACGACCGACCCCTTTGTTTTTTTGGACATAGTTTTTGTCCCCGTCCGACTTCACTCGGGAAATGCACTCTTAAATGCTTGTTTCAAACTTTCTAGCTCTGATAATATTCCGTAATATTATTCAACGACACGCATGGACGCGTTTTACCTTCGCGGATACTATTAATTAATTAGTGTGATGTGCTTCCCTCGATCTGATACCACCCGTGGTTCGCGCACGCATCCAGCCGCCGTATTCCATCGCGTCGGTCAACTTCCTTCGGTTATCGCCGCGTAAATAATTCAGCTGCCGACGATTATCCTAATAGCGCCGAGTTTCTCTGCTATCGTTGTAAGGAATCGATACCCGAGGGCACCCTCTCTTACCGCTTGGAATTAACTCATTCATTTCAATTCGGATTCACCGCGTCTCAAAACTTATTAATTACTGCGAGTGTTGTCGTACCCCGCTTTCGTTAATCCGCGAAATCGAGCACTGCGACACGTGCTCCGAGGTTTTCGTTGTTGCCCTAGAAGTACTTGAAGAAGAGGAAGAGGCCATCGAACACGTCCGCGCTCGATATTATCTTGACGATACTAATGCTGCTCCTGACATCATTGTCTCGCGCCGACTCACGAACTTTTCCGTCTCGTTGCTTAATCGTGAGGAATAATAGCTAGACGCGATCGCGCTAATGCTAAGAATTAGATTCCCTGCTGCTCAATCGCACATTTATTCTAGTGATCAGGGATTCGTACGTTAATACTCCTTAACTCTTCCGAACCGTTGCTGGTGATTTGTCGCTCGATTGCTGGCAGCGTCGCCGAGAGGCAAGCGTATTCCCGCCTTTGTCCGGTGCCACGTGATGATTTGCTTGGCAACATCGCCACCGCCCGTGACGTGACATATTTTTGGTGACAGCGGTGGGATACCGTTAATCGGAGAGTCGAACATTTCGGCATATCTCACCGACCTACGCCACTTTTCGTATCGTAACGTTAGCCTCATATGTTACGCACGCCTGAAAAAGAGAAGGACGGAAATATGAATACGCGTAAAATCCTAAAAAGCCCCTTATCGAAGAGGAGTTCGAGCGGATCCGCGCCGCGCAGGAGAAACGCGCCGCGCAGTTAGCCACCGAAACCGACGCGTTAAACAGAGAAAGAGAGAGAACCCGCGCGGAGAATGCCGCGATGCAGCGAGACCGCGCCGACGTCGAGGAGAATCGGGCGGCTATGCGTGAAATGGGCGACATGCTAGCGTCGCTGCGTGCCGAGTTACGCAATATGCGACGTGAGATGGACACGCGCCGCGACCCGCCCCTGTGAGGCCCTAGCATCCCATCAGGCCAGCCGTTCGGCGAAACCTCTCCGCTGTTCGGAGACCACAATGATTCAAACATCGAGGCCCCCGCGGTATCCAAAATTACCTATCGAGAGGCAACCGAGTATGTGTCAATTTTCGATGGGTACAATATTACATTGTCGAAGTTTCTCGGGGCGTGTAGGCAAGCCCGCGATATATTGCCCCCGCATTACGAAAAGCCCCTCACGCGACTATTAATGACCAAATTACAAGGGCATGCTCATTCCGCGGTCGCCGACGAACCTTGCGATACGGTGACTCAACTGTCTGACCTGCCTCAATAGTACTTTCGGGTCAGTCAAGAGCGTAGCCCACTATCGGGGAGAACTAACCGCCGTACACCTTCGACCGAACGAGCATATCCTGGACTATATAGACCGCGTCAAACAGATTAGGTCCGCGATAAGAGACGGGGAACGACGCGCTGGCGGTACCTTAAACCCCGCTATTACCCAAGAAATAGACGAGATTACAGCGCAGTGTTTCTGCGAGGGGTTACCCACGCCGTATCGTCTGCAACTGCGGCCGGAGCACTACCACGCACCCTTCGAAGCATTCGCAGCTGCCAAAATAATCGCGAAGGGCGACGAAATTGAACGGCAACGCTACGGTCTGCCCGCGCGGCTAGGACAACCGCCGCCGCGACGACTCCCCGACACTCACTTGAGTCAAACGCATGGCGCAACTCGCGTTACAGACCGACATCATCGCCGGGAAGACGACGTTCACCCCCGCGCTTTGATGAATACAGGAATCGAGAGCGGAATTATTCACTGCGCCCCGAATGGCCGGAACGCCGGAAAGAAACGCGATCAACATACCGTTATGAGAATCGGAATGCGCCCGGGCCGAGAAATGGAGAAGGGCCGCGTGACTCAGCACCGCCGCGGAATGACAAATGGTGCCGATACTACAAAAACCACGAGATTGAGGAATGCCGAAAACGGCAATATAACAATAGTCGACCCAACGGGTCGGGAAACGGTCGGGATCCGTCTCGCGGAACGAACGCGGCGCGCGCTGATCCCCCGAGAAACCCGCGTTCGGTAAATACGGTGAATACAGCGAGCACGGTGGACACGGCCCACGAAGAAGAGTCCGAATCGCTATCTTAAATCTGTCGGAACCATCTCACGCCCCGTCAGTCCTGCTATCCGTTAGCAGTTTAGTGGGACCGACCAATTTCATGGTCGACACGGGAGCCGCGCCTAACCTCATCAAGAAATGATCCTTACACCCAGATACCCCCATTGTGAGGGACGACACAATCCACCTTACAGGAATCATAAGTGGGCAAATAGAGACCCTAGGGTCTGTAGAAATTCAGTTCAAAGGGCATAAAATAAATCTACACACCGTTCCTGATAACTTTCCCATCGCACAGGAAGGGATCTTAGGATCCGACTTCCTCCGCGACGACGCCACTATCGATTTCGATCGTGAAGTGGCGGGGAATTAAACTACCTTTTGCGTATTCAGGGAAGCTTCACCCGCGCACTCACGGGCCGCCTTTTACGTGAATGTGTCTAATACCGAGACTGAAGTCGGATACCTCCCGCGACTTAACGTCGGAGAGGGAATCTTCTTGGGGGAAGCGATTGTTACAAACAGAGAAGGAAAAGCGTACGCGCAAATCGTAAACACAACAGAGTCAGACCGCGAAATTGCTGTCCCCACAGTTCAGTTAGAAGAAATCGAATTAATCGCGCCGAAATCCGCGCAGAAGCGCTGCGCCGTCAATTGCGTCACTACGTCGCGATCAGAAGAAACACCGCACGAAACCGATAGGGCTGCTTTGGTCCGCGGTTTACTTAGGTTAGACCACCTCAGCGCCATAGAGGCGGAGCACGTTAACACTCTCGTGGAAGATAACGCCGACCTTTTTCAACTCCCCGCAGACCCGCTGAGTCACACCAACCTCTCACGCAACGACGAACAACTTCCCGGTGAATGTAAAATATAGATTTCCGCCGATGCATAGGGAAGAAATTATCAAACAAGTAAATAAACTTTTAGAAGATAATGTTATCGAGCATTCGAACTCGCCATACAATTCCCCCCTGTGGATCGCGCCCAAAAAACCCGACTCTCAGGGAAACCGGCGTTGGCGCATGGTGATAGATTTCCGCGCGCTAAACGAAAAGACAATAGGAGACGCGTACCCCCTCCCTAATATAGCCGAAATACTTGACCAGCTGGGGAGTGTTAAATACTTTAGTGTTTTCGATCTCGCATCGGGTTTTCACCAGATACCGATGCATGAGTCGGACGGCTTTTTCCACGCCCTTCGGGCATTACCATTTTAAGCGTATGCCGTTCGGGCTGAAGAATGCCCCGGCGACGTTCCAGCGACTCATGGACCAGGTGCTGACCGGCCTGCAAGGAACGGAAATGTTCGTGTACTTAGATGATATCGTTATATACGCCAGCTCCCTGCGAGAGCACGAAATCAAATTCAAGCGTTTGGCCGACCGACTGCGGAACGCGAGACTATGCCTGCAGCCAGACAAATACGAGTTCCTCCGGAGGGAAGTCACGTACCTGGGCCACGTAATTAGCGAGGACGGGGTAAAACCCGATCCAAAGAAAATATATGTCATGAAAAACTTCCCGCGTCCGCGCACGGCAAAGAATATTAAACAGTTTTTGGGCTTGGCCGGTTACTATCGTAAGTTTATTCCAAATTTTTCAAAAACTGCTAAGCCTTTAACCGACTTGCTGAAAAAAGAAGTACGTTTTCAATGGGAAGACCCACAGGAGCGCGCATTCGAAACGCTAAGGGCGGCCCTTTGCTCCGAGCCATTATTGCAATACCTCGATTTTACGAGGCCTTTCGTTGTAACAACAGACGCTTCGAAATACGCCATCGACGGTATTTTAAGTCAGAGATCATTAGGCAAAAATCTTCCTATAGCCTACGTTTCTCGACTGTTGAGCCCACCCGAGCAAAACTACTCAACAATCGAGAAGGAACTCTTAGGCATTGTTTATTGCGTAAACTATTTCCGACCGTATCTTTACGGTCGTAAATTCCAGCTGGTCACCGACCACAAGCCTCTGACGTGGCTACATTCGGTCAAAAACCCGACGTCGCACTTGGTACGATGGCGCCTGAAACTTGCCGAGCACGAGTATGAGGTAATCTATAAGGCGGGCAAAATGAATACAAACGCGGACGCGCTTTCGCGAAACCATGTGCAGGCGCTACCCCTAACGGCGACTCGAGAAACACCGATCAAAATAAGCGAAGCCGAGTCCGACGAATCACTATTTAACGGCCCCACGCCCACGGAACCCGCGAACTTCCGCCGCCGTAGATAGTAAGGAATCAGGAGTAATCGCCAGCAATAGCAGCGATGAGGAAGACAGCGATCACCCGACTGAAAACAATTTTGAAGCAGACTCCGACAGCGATGCCGACGAGCGCGTGAGCGACACGACAGGAAGCGAAGGTTTATTCGATGGTGATAGCGTGCCGTACCAAACACATCATCTTAGGGGTTAAAGGAAATCAGAGATAGTTTCGCGAACCGCAGAGACAATCTAATAGTGTTTATCGACGCGCGTCGAAAACCGTGCGACCTAGGATCGAGGATCCTAAATAAATAGGGCCTCTTGCCTGAACCCTGCGACGTTATGGGGCGCGGCAAGACCAGACGCGCATACCCATAATATCCATTAACAATTTGTCGAACGCTTTATCTGGTGTGTCAGTTAATACCATGAGTTGTCTGATCTTCACGCGAGTCAATTTATTCAACTGGCAACTTTCGCAGTTTGCGATGTACCGGCGCACCTGTTCTTTCATATGTGGCCACATGTATCTTTCTCGGATACGTGCGTGTGTTTTTGTCACACCCCCTATCGTGGACGCGTGATTCTCCTCTATTATTCCGAGTGTATCATCTACGGGAGGAATCATGATTTCATTCGTACAAATGTTTATCTCCAAGTCTCTGTCTCACAACGTGTCACGCAGGATTTTATCCACTCTCGTGAATGATACTATGACGTCAGGAGAGTCATCGGATATATATTTTTCCTCGTTTTCTCACCTGCACAACATCGCCAATGATAAACCGCCACGAATAGCGATGATCGATTCTCCTGCCGTCTTGCGCGGTGCGGCGCGCACCGTCGCCTTGCATGCTATGTACTAAAAATAAATTCCAAACCAATAAATAGAACTCTTAAACTTAGTATTAAAATAACTATTAACTACACCCGTACGAATAATCATTACTATGAAGTAATAAATTTTCCCAATAAATATAATAATTATTACACTGTATTACGAATTAAGCACTTAACATTGGTAATAAATGATATACTCCCTGTCATAGTGATACATTACCGACTCGCCATGATACACTTCAATTTAAGATTCAATAGTTTGCAACGCCACTTACCTATACTAACCATAGGAATTAAACATAATACAACAGTTACCAACACTCCTCGTTACCGTTTCCCTGTATTACCTACGCATTGTAAACGCCACCTACTTTACTCACTCACCATATTGTTACCGACATACCACAATGCTACCTACACCGCTACCGCCATATTGCGACGTCACGCCACGTGCGTTGGCGTACCCACGCCATATTGTAGCGCCATGAGGGTCTGCGCCCCACGCTATCTCCCGCCGCCGCAGAAGCGCCTCAGCACGCGACCACGACCACTCTCCCTTGCACGCGCCGTTGACTGATCACTTCAGTTCGGCCGCGGAACAGTAAGCACGCGTCTTAATCCAAACTCTGAATCCTCTGAATCACAATTCAATTTCCAATTCTATTTTCTAGTTCAAAATCCTAATTAAGTTCGAAGTCTAATTAAGTTAATTGTAATCTATCTTGTAGTGTCTTACTCTTAATTGTGAAATTCGTGAGTGTAATTTTAACCAGTGAAATATTGAATATATTCTCTTCAACAAATTATCACGTGTTCTTTCCCTTCATTCCTTACTGCCGTACCGCCGACGATTGAAAGTGTTCGCGAGGTTTCGTGCAGCTTCTCGCGTAATAAATTCATAGAGTTCGTTCATTAACCACTATATCAGAACGCGGAGTATCTCCTGGGACAAGGTGTTGTGCGTTCATCCGCACTTACCACGAGGGAGCCTTTAAACTCTAATTCACGTCGAATTTCCTTGTTCTTACGCGACGCTGAAACACCACGTGGATCGGCTTGCTGCGGAACAACGCTCTTTTCTACCTTCGTATATAATTAAGAAATTAGAAGCCTCACCCGTATGCCTAAAGATAGGCGAAACCGCGGAGGTCGCAAGACTTCGTTGCGTCATCTGGAGTACGATCTCCACGTCGCGGCTATTTTCGATCACAACGAGGCCATCGGAGAGGAAGTCGGGTTTGACGCGGAATACGAACTCCTGGTGCCAGACAGACTCTGGAGTGGACGGCCAGCCCCGTCAGTGCCTAGCGCCCCGATCAACGAGTTCCGATTCCGACCCCGAATTTCTCTGGAGAAGTACCTGCAACGAGCACATTCAAGGACGGTGAATTATTTTATTAAATAAAATATAAAATCACGCCCACGTGTATATTTTCGTACGACGCCCTGCGCGCTTAGGAATTTTCGACTGCATCAGCCCAAGCTTGTCCGTGCCTGCTTATCGTACAAAAAATAAGGGGGAAGCGGCTGAAAAGGATTTTGCGACCTTTTTTTTCTGCTAGTAACATTTTGCCGCCCGCGCCGATTTCTCCTCGGGAATGCGCATTTCTAGCTCGATTCGAAAACTCGCAGACTGAAAATATTACGAAATATGCAGAAGCCATCTTGGATTAATAATTATTGTTAGACAACGCGATGTGCCCCCCTCATTTTCGGAAATCGCGTACCCAGCAGCAGTATTCCTCCATCGCGCTAGCTTAGTTAGATGCGCTACTTCCTTTAGTTTCCGTCGCGTAAATATCCCTGCCGATAGTAATTTCCCCAATTGCACGGATACCCTTTGCTATCGGTGCAAGGAATTAATTCCTGAAAGCACTCTTACATTCCGTCTAGCGCTATCACATTCGCTGCAATTCGGGAATACTGAGCCTTTAGATTTCTGCGAGTGTTGCCGCAGAACTCCTCTCTCGATCGTCCGCGAGGTAGAGCATTGCTACATGTGTTCGAAAGTATTCGTCGTCGCTTTACAAGTTCTCGAGGAGGAGGGAGAGGCAGTCGAAAACATCAGAGCACGCTATTATATCGATGATACTAACGCCGTTCCCGACGTTATTGTCTCGCGTCGCTTGACGAATTTCTCTCTTTCGCTGCTTAACAACGAAGAATAGTAAACGGTCGAGGTCGCACCATCTTCTAGGTGTATCCCTTTGCATGTTTAAACCGAGGCAGTGAAGCACGTGTGCCACCTTCTCTTGATTCGACCCGATACGCGCTAGCAATTTGCCGCTTGATTGCTGGCAGCATTACCGAACGTAAGCGCAATCCTCCCATTCCCCTTTGGTCCGGCGCCACGCGATGTTCCACCCCCGCGAAACGACTGTCGCCCGCGACGTACACCGTTCACGCCACTCTTACATATAGAAATCGTCCGCAGTTCTAATTCGCATGTTACGTCGGTCAATGACCCGACAGCTTCTCGGATACTGGTAAGGATAGTGAAACGTGGTGAGTGAAAAGTCTTTTTCGATGGGGAGCATTACGATGTGTTTATTGCTCGTTTATTGCGTTCCACCCTGGCGCCGACCGTAACGTCCCGTGGCGCAGGCAAAACGTCTTGTTTATTTAAGATCTGGGCCCCCAGGTCACAGGGCTTGCTGCGTTCCGATAAATACTAAGTTGTCCTTTCTATTTACGAAGTTAGTTCGAACTTCCTTCATTCTAAGTTGTCCTTTCTATTTACGAAGTTAGTTCGAACTTCCTTCATTCTAAGTTATCCTTTCTATTTACGAAGTTATTCCGTACTTCCTTCATTCTAAGGAAATGCGGCAGGTATAGCGTATTATCGGCGTCAAAAATGGCTTCACCGTCGGAGGACTCATCACTATTTTCACGAGCGCTGAGTTCGTTTTCCGAATCGCTAGAATTGTTCTCCTCGTAGCAGTCGCTGTTGGCCGTTTCACCTGTTTCTTTGGAGATCGCGTAGGAACCGGTATCGCGATCTTTCGTGGACGCGGTTGGTTGCAATTGTTTAGATGCGGGGCCTTCGAATAGTGACTCATCGGAATCACTCCTATCAATGTCAGGCGACGGTTCGCGCGTTTCGGTGAGCGGTAACACTTGGATTACCGGGTTTTGCGAAAGTGCGTCCGCGTTAACGTTCATTTTTCCGGTTTTGTAAATCACCTCGTATTCATATTCAACTAGTTTGAGTCGCCATCGTATTAACCGCGAGGTAGGGTTTTTGACCGAATAGAGCCATGTCAAGGGCTTATGGTCGGTTAAGAGTTGAAATTTATGGCCGTAGAGATATGGCCTGAAATAATTTACACAATATACAAGGACGAGAAGTTCCTTTTCTATCGTCGAGTAGTTCTGCTCGGGTGGGCTTAGTAGCCTGGAAGCATGCGATAGAGAGATCTCTGCTGTTATGTCGCAGGCGAGACGTGCTACGCGTTAGGCGAATCTGCTCGCACTCGGCTGCGTGTTGGTTTTTAATTGAATCCTCAATTATTGCGAATTATGAACGTGCATACCGTAGGAAAGTCGATAATCTCCGGGAGAAAATGATATCATGCGTGATGATATCATCCTACTTCCGTGTCGATGTCGAGAATGGTCGGATTTGGCAATGAATAGAAAGAAGTATTTTCTTCGCATAAATACTCTAGGAACGCGACGAATGCCTCGGAGCAGGGGTCGCAATCAGTTAGTTCGCGCCAAATAGCTAAGTCTGTGCCCCAAAAATTACAGCGTCTTTCGTTCTGTACGGTGCCAACGTTAATAAAGTGTCTTAAAATAGTCGTAAACTGCTGCGACAAGTTATAGTTACGATTGTATCGAAATTTACAGTCTAAGCATACGAGGTTGGCGGAATTTGTATCAGTAATCACACCAACGAAACCGTACCCGAACTCGATTACGCACCGGGAGATACTTGTCTGATAATTAAAGACGGCGGCTGGATGTGTTTTCTTTTGGGCGTTTCAATTGGCCTCTACACATGATTCACGGATAGGAGAGAGTAATGATTCACTTACTTTTCATTGGTCTACAATTCCTGGCTTTGGGACTTTTATTTCTTGTCGCAGGCCACGTGAATCTCGGGATGCACGCTAGGATGTGGAGCAGCTGAAGACAACGTTGCAGTATTCGGGGGACTTGGAGCCCACAGGTTATTCTCGAAGTGTTGCTCGTACTCAGGATCGTAGACTTTCTCGCAACCGAGTAGTTCTGAGATCGCCGGTAAGAGCGGATTTGAGTTCGTATAAGGTTCGTTGGATCGCACGCTGACGTCCGGCGCGATTTTTGCGTTTATTCGGCATCGAGAGTGACCATGAAGGGAAATGCACGTAGCTTCTCTTGCGAATTACGAGTAAAAGGTCAAGCTTTCTATCGCACTGAAAACCTGTAGCCCTCCGTGGGGAGTAGTGCGAGTGGACGCACAACTTATTAGCCAAGAGGCGAGATAGGTTGTCGGATATCTTACAATTTGGCGGATTAAAATGCGTGAGAAGCGATACCTCTCTTGGGGAGTAGTGCGGGTGGACACACAACTTGCTAGCCAAGAGAGTAAGTACAGCTTCCCGGGTCGCTTATTATCTTGGTTAATTTACTGGTGGTCACTCTACCCTCGCGAACTCTGTCGATTATTCGCTTCGCAAGGATGGGTGAGGATTGGAGATTATTAATTGCTTAACGCACTGATCACTTTTCACTTGTATAATATATTATAGAATATTCAGATACAAAATTGAATGTTTTATTACTACATTGTCAACAACTATACTAAGTATTAAACGTACTTGAATTAAGAATTAGATTTATAAAAGACTTTGAATTCAACTAGAATTTGAAATAGACACTAGAATCTGAAGTGAGATTGGATTCACTTAGTACTAGAATTGGAATTGAATTTGAATTATCTTAACACAAGAATTGGAATTGAATTTGAATTATCTTAACACTAGAATTGGAAGGGAGTTCGCAGACTGGAGGTCCTCTCCAGCCGGAGTCACGAGATGAACTGAACGCAGTCGGTCGCGCACTGAAGTGTTCCGATTCGGCGGCTCGAAACTGCAGCGGCGCTATGGTGGGGCGTATTATGTGGGAGGCGCTGGTAGTAGGAGTGCGGCGCTCGCGTGGGAGGCTAGAGAGTCACCATGGTGGGGCTCGCGGTAGCCTAGGGACGTACCACGTCGGTTTTGCTCCATGCTACAAAGACTTTATTATCATAAGATTGAAAAAAGTAATGATTTTAGAATAGGAAACAAAATTGTTAATTAATTTATTTATTCCGACGTGATACTGCCTATCGATTCCTGGCTTAATATTCCGCCAATTGTGTATTTAGACGCGTCCGTGGTTACGACAAAGGATTTAGTAAAGTCAGGGTATTGTAGTAGAGGTTCGGAACAAAGGGCGTATTTTAATGTGTCAAATGCGTGTTCTTGCGGATTTTTCCATTCGAATAACGTTTCCTTCTTTAATAGATCGGTCAGAAATTTCGCCAACTTTGAGAAATCCAGTATGAAAACGGCGATCCTGCGAGTCCCAGGAATTGTTTTACATTTTTAGTTGTGTTGAGACGTGGAAAATTTTCTACCGCGTGAATTTTCTTTGGATTGAGTTTTATCCCGTCCTCCCCAATTACGTGCCCAAGGTATGTTATGTAACTTCCTTCCGCAGAAACTCGCATTTATCTGGCTGTAGTCTAAGTTTCGCGCTCCTTAGTCGGTCGGCTAATTTATTAAATTTGATCTCGTGCTCACGTAATGAGCTAGCATACACAACGATGTCGTCTAAATAAACGAATACTTCGGTTCCTTGTAATCCACTCAATACCTGATCCATGAGTCGTTGAAATGTCGTCGGGGCGTTTTTTAAACTGAATGGCATACATTTGATAGTGCCCAAAGGGCGTAGAGAAAGCCGTCGCGTTTGACTCGTGCATAGGTATCTGGTGGAATCCTGACGCTAAGTCAAAGACACTGAAATATTTCGCGCTCCCTAATTGATCCAATATCTTCGTTATATTAGGGAGGGAGTACGCGTCACCTACGGGTTTTTTCGTTTAATGCACGGTAATCTATTACCATACGCCAGCGTTTGTTACCCTGCGAGTCGGGCTTCTTCGGCACAATCCACAAGGGGGAGTTATAGGGAGATTTCGAAGATTCTATTACATCATTCTCTAGCAGTTGATTCGCCTGCTTGATAATTTTCTCCCTGTGCATTGGCGGAAATCTATATTGTTTGACATTCACGGGTGCGTTATCTGTGGTGGTTATCGTATGCGCGGTCGCGTCCGTACACCCGAGTTGATCCGTGGGGAGTTGGAAAAGATCTTTATTTCCTTCGATAAGTCCACTGACTGATTCGCTTCTATTTCATTTAGATGATCGAGCCTGAGTAGGCTCCGTATTTCCGCGGCTCTCCCGCGCTCGCGTGGCGCACTTTCAAGTCGATAGCGCAATTGGCGAATTGAATTTCCCGAGGGGGTTTCAAAACGCAGAGCTCTATTTCTTCTAACTGCACCGTGGGAATTGCGATTTCCTTCTCGACCTCCGTAGTGTTTATGATTCGCGTGTAGGCTTTTCCATTCCTGTTAGTCCGACCGCTTCCCCCAGATATATTCCGTCGGCGACGCTAATTCGCGGTACGTATCCGATATTTGTTTCAGGGTTAACGACGTTTATGCAGAGAGTTGCCCGTGAACGTGCAGGTACAACGACAGTCTCTCATTGCACGAAAGGTAATTTAATCCCTTGCCACTCGACTGTTCTGCGACCGTAATCTATGGTAACATTATCGCAGAGGAATTCGGATCCTAAGATCCCCTCCTGCGCGAAATGATCGGGCACCGTGTAAAATTATTTTATGCCCCATGAATTCTATTTCTATCGACCCGAGTGTTTTGCAACGTCCGGAGAGCCACTAGTTATTTTTTTTCTTTTCGCGAGCATGTAACATCGCTTCAATATTACTCACCGCTGATCAAAAGCCGAGAGCGATCATTGGCTCTCCTGCCGTCCCGCCTAATATGGCGCGCCCCGCCATGATTGTTTCTCTTAGTTGTAGTACATTATAATTATTTTCTCCAGTAATCATAGATATCTAATAAAATATGTATTTAGTAACCGATCATCTCTACTACTTTCCCTTACTAGTTATAAATCATAATATTTAATAAAATGTACGAAATATCTCAACTATATTTTAAACATATATACATATATCTAGATTATAATAATAAACACTCCCTAAATGTAACCTAAATATAACATCTATATTAATAATAAGCTCATATTAATGATAGCGATATCAATTCAATTAAGCATAAGATAATATTACTATAACAAAACTCTCAATATTGTTATCGTACATCACTTCCAGTCAGCCGCGCTCTGATTGGCCGACCAATAATCGCTATAGATATACACATCTAGCTTAGCTCTATAGTCTATGCCGCCGCCAGCGCCACGCGCGCTACGCGCCCACGCTATCCGCCATGACAGGACGCTGCGCTGTAAAGTCTACGCACCCCACGCCATCCGTCATCTTGCACCACCGCGCCGCCGCAGCAGAGCACCGCAGCGGCCGCCGCAACTCCGACACTCTTGTTCGCGCCGCCAAACAAGTAAGACATCGCTCTGCGTGAGTGTCTCGCGTCGTATTTCTAAGTCGACATTTTAATTTCAATTCAATTGCTATTTCTAGTTAAGTTCTTAATTTAATCTTAAATTATCTAATTCTTTAACGCTAAGATTATTTACTCGTTGTCAAGTGTTAGAAGTGAGTGTATTATTCTATTTCTTTAAAATAAATCTAGATTTTTGTGTGTAACCACGTGGTCACTTAATTTCAAGATCCTCATCATTGTAACGCCGTGTGAAATCGAAACGACTAAGGCATTGAGGCAAAGACTCGCGTTAATTAATAACCTTCTAGAAATCAACATTATAATATTGCCACAATTAACGGGAAATACAAGCATCCGGGGGCAAGGTGTTGTGTGTTAACCGCACTTATCACGAAGGAGACATTGCACTTCTCGCCGCGTTAAAGCTTGTTATCTTTCCTTTTTTCGATTGATCATAATATAAAAGTCTCTGCCAAATGCCAAAGTGCAGGAAAAACCGCGCGGGCCACGCTAACATCTTACGGCAGTTAGATTACGACTTGCACGTGGCCGCGATTTTTGATCATAACGCGATAATTGGACAATCTCTTGAGTACGAACTATTAGTTCCCGATAAATTGTGTGCAAGACCAAAACCTTCCGATATCCACGAGCCAAGCAACCTTGCAGAGCAGCAGCTGAGATAAACAATCAGTTTGGAAGCATACCGACAGCGCAGTACTCCAGTAAGATAAGCTATCTATTTATTCATTGCACGCAGCGTGAGCCACGTGTATTATTTACTTGAGTATTTCCTACGCGAAAATCTGAAGATGCTCGAACAAGTTGCAACGTGTCCAGACGCGCTCGAGTGCTGTGTATACAAAAAAGGGGAAGCGACAGACCGGCGCCGGGAAGTTTTACAACCGACCCTTTTTGTGTGTGTGTGTGTGTGTGTGTGTGTGTGTGTGTGTGTGTGTGTGTGTGTGTGTGCTGTAGTTTCGCTGCCCGGCCGATTTCTCTTGAGGAATGCGAGTTGCTACGCGGAAAAGCGTACGTTCACCTCAATCTTACATATAATAGCATTCATTTTGATTTTCGATAAATTATTAAGACATTCTTCTCGTTCGATCTCGTGACATTAAAGGCGTATACGCCTAATCATTCAATAACGGCATGTGTTGGGGTCAACCCCGTAAAATCCCGCAAACCCACACTCATCCGGCCGCAGTATACGTCACTCGTGTTAATTCCGTCAGGTGCGCCACTGACTTCGCCTCGTGACGTCATCTGGTCGAATCGTCGACGCTGCGTCTAGTAATAATCGCGCTTCCACCCTTTGCTATCATTGTAAGGCCTTAACCCTCGCCGGAAATACCGCCTATCAACTTCACTTAGCACATTACTTACAAGTCGGGCAAACGGAGGCCACCGAATACTGCGAATATTGTTACGCCCCGCTAACTATCGTACATGAAATCGAACATTGCCCATCGTGCTTGGAGGCTTTTCCAGAACTTCTAGCTTATCTAGAGGCTAATGAGGTAGTTTTCGAGAATATCTGAACGCGCGTGTATATCGACCACTCCAATCCTGCTCCTTACGTCATCCTCTGCCGAGGTCTTATGAATTTCTCGGTCTCTCTCCGTGACCGTACGACTCTATAATCAACAGGAACCGTGCATTCATATCGAAAATAATTATCGATAATTCCTCTTTTGGTTCGGTGCGACAATGCGCTTCACGGCTCGCCGCTGCCTGTGACGTGACATTATACAATAAAATCTCGGAAGCGCAAAGCCCGTAATAATTTAGTTAAAGCTAAACAGAGGTCGAAATATTATTACGACAGAAAGGCACGAAACGTAAGATAGGTAATAAAGTATATCTATTAAAAGAGCCTGTGAAAAATAAACTCCCTGACCAATATACAGGCCCATTCGAAGTTATACAATTGTCAGGTAATAATAATGTAAAAATATTAGTTAAGCCAGGGAAAACGAGAACTATACATGTTAATAAATTAAAGAAGATGGGAAATCGGAGCCCCCTCTCTACTGGGCTTCGAAGAAGACATCGTCGAAGATGAGTCTGACAGAATCAGTGTATCTTCAACCACCAAAGTCGCAACATGTCTCCATATCTGCTAGTCGTCAACATCCTACCAGCCTTAACAGTCGCCCTGACTGGATACAACTGTAAAGGAACCAAACTGAACATTATAACATTGTCGCTCCTCCTTGATATTGGGAAATGCGACCTGGAGAATATAGAGCCGATCAAAATTGACTCATTTATCCAATTACTCCAGACTTCAGAATATGATATGCATTAGCGCATATCAATGCAAATTAGAAATTGATCGAAACATATACCATTGTGGAATGCATTCCCACGTATCGATAGTAACAGAAAGCAAAAAGCAATATATAATGGAAATGGAGCCTACAACTGCAAAAAGCTCCACGAGATGAGGACGATTGCCCTAGGGAACGTCGTCGTAGAGATCGCCTCATCATCAACACCACAAACCATCGTAGCGTAACCCTGATCGGGATCGCCTACAGCGATGGGCGATGTGCCGGTATACAATATATTGACGATTATGGAATCTAAGAAGACATAGTAATCCAGGCAGCTATCAAGATTACACTAAAAACCTTCACAACTCCTTTAAAAAGGTCAGCAGACCGAATGACACTGACGTCCAGAACTCAGTGTAGAGAGTATTAGAGATTGAATTAGAGATTGAATTGAATTGAATTTATCTTTATTTAATTTTAGAATGAACTGGAACGTCATGGTTTCCTGTCGCGCTAAGGGCAGTTCTCCCGCCCAACAACTTCCGGGGAATCGACGCGAAGTCCCAATATAGTTATGTTAATTAATTTGTTATAAAGGATAAATCTCCGTTTCCTTGCGAACACTGTCGATGTGCGAATGCAAAGAATGGAAGAGTAAGGTATTCTTGTATTAATCATTTCACTGTTTTACCTTTTCATTAATATATTATAAGTAAATTGAAGTATAATATTGAATATAAAAATATAAGTAGTAGTAGTAAGTTGTAGTATTATTTATTATTTGTAGTATTATTATAAGAATATTGAATTTGATTAATGAATAAGTAAGTATAAGAATATAATTCGAATATGTATTGTATTGAATTTGGTTAAGAACTAGTTATTGAATGTGAATTATTTGAATATATAAGATTTGAAGGAATTGAAATTGAAGGAATTGAATTGAATTTGATTTGTTTAACACTTGGTGTTGGATAGGTTGGATAGGTTCACGGACCAAGGTCTTTCCAGATCGGTGTCGCGATGTGAACTCGCGGCGCTCTCGCACTGAGCTCCTTCATTTCGGCGGCGCGAGTAGCGGCGGTGCCTGCGTGGGAAGCGCCCGAGTGGGGAACGCTTGAGTGGGAGGCGTTGGCGGTGGAGCCCCGGCGCTCTTGTGGGGGGGGGGGTAGAGTTAAAAAAAAACGAAAATTATAATACGTTCACGTTTGACGTGACACGACGGTGGAAGCGTCGTTCAATGGATTTGACATCGAAATAAACGATGAAGTCAACGAGTTTATGTATAACTTGCCGCTCGGGTGCATTTCCATCACGTGCGAGAATGGTTATGCATTGTGAATCATTTAATGATGGTGTTTTCCATGTGTCGGCGAGGATTGTATTTGGTTCGTTACCAATGATGTTCCCGGTAGAGTTACAGAATTGCCCTGGTCTGTGGAATTCTACGAGTTACTTATTTGCATGCCTGAGGTCTTTTTGGCTGACATGGAGGTGAATACGGAAGATGACTCGGTGAATGATCCATTGGAAGATTTATCAGCCAACGATCTGGACGAGGACGAGCTTCCTGCCCCCGCCGGGTAGCTCTTAAGACTCCAATTTTATTACTTTTTTTTTAGTGTAGTGTTGTAATGTTGTAGTGTGCTAGCTGTTAGTTTTAGTTTTTTTTGAATTAGATTTATTATTGGGCGTTATTATTTGGATCTGCTGGAGTTTTTCTGTCGGTAATTCCCACTGTTTTTTATTTTCTATTATTTTTTAGTATTATACGTTTTTATTTTAGTTTTCGACGAACGCTTCGATTTGGTTCGCGTGTACGTTTATTGGCCCATTTTTATTTTATAATTTATGTCGCCGTTTTTTCTAGAATTACATAGGGTCCGATTCATAACGCGTCTAATTTTTTCGATCGCCCTCGTCGAACTGTTTCGTCGTGTAATAGTACTTTGTTCCCAACTTTGAATGTGCGTATTTTTGTTTTTCTGTCGTAATTTTCTTTGCTTTTTGTTTTTCCTCTTTGACGCTTTCTTTCGCTATTTGATTCGCGACTCGTATCCTTTCGCGAAGTTCTTGCGCATTATCATCGTATGTGTACGATGATTTGGGTGAGCTGATTAGAACCGTAGGTAGCGGTGCTTGGTGCCCGTAAACCAATTCGAACAGCGTGAAACCCGTAGCAGTGTTGTGTTATACGCAAACATCGCATACGGTATCCACTCATCCCAGTCTGTCTGATCGTCGCTAATATAATATCGTAAATATTCGGTTAATGTCCGGTGTGATCTTGCAAGTGCTCCGTTTGTTTCCGGATGGTAGGCCGTTGTTTGCAATTTTTGTATTTTTAATAATTTACTTGTATTTTTAAATAATTCGCTGGTGAAGTTTATTCCTTGGTCAATCAGGATTTTATCTGGGATTCCATATTTTAATATAATTTTTGTGTTCACGAACTCTTTTGCTATTGTTGTCGCCTCTTGATTTTGTACTGTTACGTCCGTTACTACGTAAAGTTGTAACGTATTCACGTCCGAGTGAAACTGATCGGATAACCGTATCGTGTTCGCACCGGATTGTGGGGGATTATTTCAAGGAAAATTTTTGATCTTTAAGTGTGACAGAAACCTTGAGCGGCTAAGGGTTCGATCAGCACAAAAAACGTTAATTGTTTGAATTTAAATTGAATCTATGAATTCCTAGAATCTATGAATTATGAGTTGAGAAAAGAGGCGAGTCGTCTAGAAAATATGATTCCCGTGTGTCCCGATGCTAGTATCAACGTCAATTATCAGGATGGAATCAGTTATCGAACGATTGATTCTCGTCTCTTAAATGATCTAAGAAAACTAAATATTGTCACGTCCCAGCGCCGAGAGTACCTCTAGTCATGTCTAATGTAAATTTTTCAAAAATTTTAATTATTTATGACTGACTGTATCAGGAGATAGCACCGTAAAACCTTTTCTATACATACAATAAAAAGAATATACCGCTTAAAATTATTTAAAGATTTATACAAAATGGCCGCTCCTTATCATAACCTTACGGCGCTACTACAGCTTTAATGTTCCTAGTAAATTTTTCCTAGAACCTCCCTAACAAAAAACAGAACAAATCGAAATCATTTCTCCGGACTGTTCAGTAAAATAACAAAAAAAAAATAGAACTTAATATCGCATTCTTATGTAAGCATTTCAACATTAACAACAAAATCTTAACAAATTAATATAAAATAGTAAATAATGAATAAATGTAGGAAATACCTTGCCCATGTAATGCACGAGAACTATAACAAATCAATTATCGGTACATTATAATATTTTTATTAACAATTAATAAACAAAATCATATAATTATATAAATAACAAAATACCAACCAATTTTTTTATATCGTCAAATATAACTTCAGAAACTAAGAAACCTTTGTATATCAAACCTTTCACTTTTGTTCCGTTTTAATAATAAATATAAAAGTTAATAACAAAATTAATAACAATAGAAAGGATATGAATAAGGAATAAAAGTCATAATGACAATATAACAAAATCCATGACAAAACATTTATTCAACAGTTCACCTGATACATATCCTTATTTCAAGGATAAATTTTGTTGATGTCCTTATATGAATATATTTTCCCTGTATAAATACATTCTCCATCGAAAATCCTTTCGAAAACATAAATACAGTTTGTGGCTACGATTCTTAATTCTCAAGATATAAACAAAATTAAGGATATATGAAAACACACACACACACACATATATACATATATACGTACATTATACGTACATTTTCCTTATAAGATATAGTTTTTTTTATGAAATTATATAAACAACCCCGATAGAAACATATTTTATCTCAGAAGAGAAATTCTACGATTTAAATTTCGTTTAATAAAATTTATAAATAAATAAATTATTAAATTAACAAATAATAAATTAATAAATAAATAAATTATTAAATTAACAAATAATTATTATGAAAGATTTGGACAACACACAGGAAATCCTGCAACTTACCTCATTACATACCTACCTAACTCGCACCGTTTAGACGATATTTAAACAATTATAAACTTGCTTACATACACTTACTTCAAAAACTCAAATCAGTTCAGTAGGCAAATCTCCGTATATAAATCAGTTCAATTTCTTAGAAACCTTCATCCTAGACTTATATTTATAATTGTTACTTCCCTTTTTTCATTAATCCTATGGCTAAAAATCTTGAATATTAATATGCATGGAAAAATACCCTAACGATTCAACCAATCACAATCAGAGCCATTTTGTACCTGAAAACATTTAATAAATAATGTATTACAAATGTAAAAAAGAGTTATACTGATATATTTTAGATATACTAATTATACGATGTAATCATTATTATTATAAAAATTGTAAGGTATATCTAAAACGATATTGCTGATTAATATTTATTATAAAAGCTTAAGTTCAAGCAAACTATATGTTTGTTAATTATAAGAAAGGAATTATTATAACGAAGTAACTCTTTGAAAACAAAAATAGGTCGACCGAATAGTCATAAGTATGACTCATGGTCAGGTTGTAAGCGAAAATAGCCCAACGTTAAATGTCAAGGGCGCCATAATATTTTAGTACCACGAGTCATCGCTGACTCATAGCAAATGTAGGCTAAGTCGACCAATAGAAAACTATGTCAAGAACAACTAGAAGGTCTTAAACGCGTGAATCATAGCTAACCCATAATGAAAGTAGACTAACAATAGGCACACCGTGCCAAGGCCATTTGGTAATAGGCTTTATTCAGACCTGAAAGAAAGAAATAGAATCATAATATTGGAATTTAGGTCACCCCTACTTCCATGTTTTGGCAACATATAAAAACCTCGAGCGACGATACCTCGGCGCACTTACGTTTCCCCATCCACGGGCCTTACATTTTGCATTCACACTCGTGTTCGCATTCGCACTTGTACGCGCACTTACATTTTTGCACTTGTACTTCCACTCGCACTCGTTAAATATATATACATCATTTATAACAGTGAATAAATTCCGATTCAAACACCACAAGTGTGATATTATATTGTGGCGGCGTGGTGTTGGAGGAGCGTTGTCCACGATATGAAGAGTTTTTGATGACGGAAAAAAGATGTTGGCCGCGGTGGGATTCGAACCTAGGTCCTCCGGTATATGAGTCTCGAGCGCTACCACTGCGCCATGCGGGCCACGGTTCTTTTTCGTGTATGTTTCTGCTAGGTATTAGTTGTGTGAGCGGGAGACCGCCACAGGACTCCCCCCTTAGTGGACAAGCTCCGAGATTCTTCTCTGTGTGCCCGTTGTCCGGTGTGTGTCTGCCCAGGGAGATATGTGATGCGCGATGTGAGGAGGGCATGTTGCCGCTGCGACTCTTGTGCGCTAGTTTTGCTTCTCCGTTTGCGTGGGCGAGCCATTTTTGGACATCGACAGTGAGGTTGTGAGCGTAACTTCGACAGTCGAGGGGTGTCCAGTGATTGGCTGTCTGTACCGGTTGCGATGTGGGCTGGCCGTATGGACGTCGACAGGGAGATGTGTGAGAAATCTCGGCAAGTCGAGTGCGTCCGATGATTTGGCCAAGGAGAAGACAGAAGGTTGCGGTTGCGTTGCGTTGCATGTGTTGCGTGTTCATATCACGTCGGCGGTTACCAATTTGTGGCGGCGTGGTGTTGGAGAAGCGTTGTCCACGATATGAAGAGTTTTTGATGACGGAAAAAAGATGTTGGCCGCGGTGGGATTCGAACCTAGGTCCTCCGGTGTATGAGTCTCGAGCGCTACCACTGCGCCATGCGGGCCACGGTTCTTTTTCGTGTATGTTTCTGCTAGGTATTAGTTGTGTGAGCGGGGGACCGCCACAATATTATTCCTTATTCCCAAAATCGAAAACTCTTTCCTGAAAATAGAAGTCACTTCGACATTCCTGTTACCCACTTTCTTCGCAGTATTTAATCCTGAGGTTTTACCCTCTTAACCGCATGGGAAAGAATCCCACAAATAACGTGTGAGGGTAGCGATCGAGGATCTGTTAATTTCGGCTCCGACCTACCAGGACCTCCTAGAACGTCACAATATGCTTCGATACATGCGTCACATGTGCCGCACAAGATCACGCCAAATAAGTCAGTTGAGCAACATTCACACGTTCTTGGAAATCGATTATGACCGATGCTAATAAAGTGTCGCTGAATTAACTGAAATCGTTGGATCGGATTATTTAGTTCGAAATCTATTTTACAGCTACTACAAGAGTCCGACGATAATTGTAATCACTTGCGATTCTATGAAAGCCGTACCCGAATTCTGTCACACACTTGCTCAAACTCGTTCGATACGCATAAATTGCTGCGGGGTTGGTAAGACTCTTTCGCGGCGCGCCTTTATGTCCTCTACACATCACTTAATTTTCGTTTTCTGTCGGCTAGCTAATCATGCAAATGTACACATAGTACTTCCTATCTTTAGGAGTACTCTGCCAGAATTTGACTTCTGCGCTGGTGATATCTTCCTCAGGCAAGGATCATCCTTTGATATTCATAGCCATGATGTAAAGGTAATAAGGGTCAATCTTCATGGAGGATTCGATGACCATGGACTTTTAGCAAAAAACTTCTCGTTCAGGATCGTAGATGCGGTCGACACCCAAAAGTTCACTTAAATATCATGGTAACTTAATGTCTAATTTTTCAAACATTCGTTAATGTTTTTTCTTCGTTCAGCGCGATGCTTATATAGACGCGGTATCGGAGAAGATTTCTTTGTTAAGAGTAAAATATTTCATTGTGAATGTGACGCGTATAGAACTCTTGTGCGTATATAATGCACAATAGAATGTGTCGGTGCGGCTGACGCAATGTTTGAGATAGCGCTGAGATGTTGCGACTCGCAGATAAGGACAGGTGATGTGCCACAACAAATAGCGGAACACGCAAAATCACAGTCAGAGTTCGAATTGAATTGAATTTATTAATTTAGAATGAACTGGAACATCACGGTTTCCCGTCGCGTAAGGGCCATTCTCCAACCTAACAATCCATCCAGGGAATCGACGCGAAGTCCCAGTATGATTATGTTAATTAATTTTATAAAAAGAGTAAATCTCCTTTTCCTCACGAACACAGTCATTGTGCGAGCGCAAGGAATGGAAAGGTTAGGTCTTGTATTAATCACTTCATCTTTCATTTTTTAATTAATATACTTTAATACACCTACTTTAATACACCTTTTAATTAATATAATATTATAAATCAATAAGTAATTTGTAATACAATATTTGAATACAAGAATATGAGTTACGTATAAATATATTATTTAAGAATATCGAATATTTAGTTGAGTTCGATTAATAATTAAGTGAGTATAAGAATATAATTGTTAATTATAACAATATTAGATTTAGTGAATGAATAAATAATTATAAGAACATTGAATTTGATTTGTGAATAAGTATAAGGATATAAATTGAATATGTAGTGTATTACAATACAATATTTGATATACTAATACATTAGAGATTGAATGTAAGTTATTATACTTGAATTAGAGTTAGGAATTGATTTCGATTTAGCACTTGATTTGGGATAGGTTCACGGACCAGGGTCTTCCCAGGTCGGAGTCGTGATGTGAACTGATCGGAGGAGCTTCTGCACTGAGCTCCTTCATTTTCAGCGGTTTGAACTGCGGCGGCGTTCGAGTGGGAGGCGCTGGCGATGAAGCCCCGACGCTCTTGTGGGGGTCGCTAGCGGGTCCCATGATGGGGATGCTCCTTTCGCAGGGACGCATCACGTCGGTTTTTCTTTTATTTCATTATATATATATATATATTTGAGCTGTAATAAATTATTATTATAAAATAATATTATTATAAAAATTAAATTTTAGAGTCAAAATTAACGATTATAACATGCTGACGCGCTCGACGTGACAGTACCAGTATTCCTTTGCTAAATTTTGTTAAGCTGTCCTGAAATGTCAATATATATTTGTTTCCCATCGTCGCTACAGACAAAGGTCCTACGATATCTAACGCGCATTTTTCAAATGGTTTTGTTGGCGTATCTGTTAGCATTAAAGGTGTTTTAGCGCGTCGTTGCAATTTATTTTTCTGGCAATGTTCACATTTTGAGATGTATTGTTCAACATTTCGTTTTAACAACCTGGTCAGTTGTGGTGTAATCGTATTTATTGTCTATTTATTTATTGTCCTATTTATTGTCCGTTCAACGCTCTAGTGTCTTCCTCCAGATGCGTCATGGTACTCGTATAATATTTGTTTTTTATTTTCTTCTTCATATTGTTTTTCTGATAGGAAATCCGTCGTCAATTTGTTATTCTTCTATTATTGCCGCTACGTTACAGCTTAATGCATCAGCGTTAGCGTTGGCTTTCCCAGCTTTGTGTATTATTTCGTAATCGTATTCTTTGTTATGTCGCGGGCAGAACGTGAGGACGCGAAAACGCGGTCGTTGGTCGTTGTCCGCTCCGGGCTGCGGGGTGGAAAATGACAAAGAAATATTCCTACCTTTCGCTAGCTAGTGGCGTCCCTCCAGGATCTTTTCCGTGGATTTTAGGTGCGTCGTGGCTGTTCACAGGCGACGATCAAGTTCGGGGGTAACTAGATGCGTAACTAGATGGATGCGGCGCTGTTTGACTCGGAGGACTCGGAGACCAGAAATTATTTCCGAAATATTGTTCATACTCTGGATCGTACACTCTTTCACAACCAAGTTCGCTATGATTTCCGGCAAGTACTGATCTGAGCTCGTAGATGGCTCTTTTAACTACGCGTTTGCGTCTACCACGGTTCTTACGTTGATGCGGCATCGAGAATGACTAGAGGAATAATTAAGTATGAATTCCCCTCTTAGATCGCGAAGTAAAATATCAATTCCTTTTTATCGCGCTGAGAGCCTGCCCTCCATCGGGAAGAGCGAGTAGCCGACTCTGCTGTCCAGAAGGCAATGGGCGCTCAGATATATTTGTAATTAAGATGAGCAAATGCGCGGAAGGCTATGCCTCTCGTGAGGGAGTAGTGCGAGTGGCCGCATAACTCTTTTAGCCAGGAGAGCACGCACAGCCTCCCAGGTCGCTTATATTTTAATTAATTAGGCACGTCATCATTCGATCCTCGCGAACACTCTGTATGCGCGTTGTACGATCGGAGGAGTGGGAGGTGAAAGAGGATAAATACATAATATCACTTCACTGAGTTTACACACTAAAATATATATACATATATATATATATATATATGTATATATATATATATATATATATATATATATATATATATATATTATATGATTGGAATGATTACACTGAATACAAATGCTTCTAATTATAAAAGAATATTCCTGAAAAGGTCAGAAATGGCCAGAGAGTTCCGATATCTTTTAGATTATTCCAGATCTTTCAAGATTCTTCGAGACCTTTCGAGATCTTTCGAGATTCTCGGAGGTTATTTCAGATACGTGGCTGACGAATTTATTAATTTATTAACTATCGACACAGGTTGTGCTTCTTATTCAATAAAAGAATATTTAGACGATATATTTATTTAGTATACTATTGGCTTTATTAAATTAGCGCTGGAAACTCGTATGATTTCAAAATTTAGCTCAATGAAAGATTTTACCTCTAGCTTCCGTCTCGGGGATTTATTGACACTTATAATGAAAGTTAAAGTTAAAATTGAATATTCGACTAACTTTATTTAATATTAGGTGTACAAAAAAGTTTTGAGCTTTTTTTTGTAAAATTCAATCTTTATTCAAAAACAAACAAAAAATATTAATTAGCGAAATATTTCTCGTTTGCATCAATGACTTTTTGCCATCTTTCGGATAGTTTGCGAATTCCTTGACGATAGAAGCTCACTGGCTTCGAAGCGATAAAGTCATCAATGAATTTTCGTATCTCTTCAAATCTCACGAAATGTGTATCAGCCAAATGATGCTGCAGCGATTGGAATAGGTAGTAATTGGAAGGCGCCATGTCTGGGCTATACGCCACGTGCGGAGAAGTTCCCAGCCTAACGCAAAGATATGGTCCTGAGTCGCTTTCGCAACATATGGTCGAGATTGTCATCAAGCAAGATCACTTTACGACGTCCTTGGCCAGTAAATGGCCTCTTTTCTTCTAATGCATCGCTCAAATTGGTCAATTGTTGTTGGTAGCGGTCTGCCGTGATTGTTTCACTCAGTTGTAACAACTCGTAATACAACACACCTTTCCAATCCCACCAGATACAGAGCAAAACCTTCTTGGCGTGGATATTGGGTAGCTTTGGCGTCGATGTCGAAGGTTGACCAGGGTCAACCCATGATTTTCTACGTTTAGGGTTATCATAAAGAATCACTTTTCATCGCCTGTAATGATTTTGTGCAGAAAATCTTTTTTCCGGAACTTTGAAAGCAAAGTGAGTGCAATGTCACGCCAACGATTTTTGTTGTCTTCGGACAATTCAGCGGAATCCATCTGCCTTCCTTCTGAATCTTTCCTATCGTATGTAAACGTACGGAAATTCTTTGCTGCGTAACGCCAAGCTGTTCTGCAAGCTCCTTTTCAGTTTGCGCAGAGTTTATATTGCCAGCAGTGCTTGCAATTCGTCCGTTTCAATCTTTTGAGGGCGTCCAAACAACACGCGGTTCATCTTCAAGACTGAAATCTCCTTGGCGAAATTTTTGATACCATCTTTTACATGTAGTATGACTTACAGCCTTCTCTCCATATGCAGCACAAATCATTGCAGTGGCTTCAGCAGCATTTTTCTTCAGATGAAACGCGAAGTGGATGGAAAATCGAATATGCTCTTTTGTTATTGCCATCGTGAATCACTACTGATTTTTGAAGTTATGTGCATCAAACGTCAAACCGTATGGCATTTTAGAATGCCAAATGTCAACGCTTTAAAACCGTAAAAGGACGAGAAGATATATAAAATTTAAATTGTTATTTCGATTGTATGAAATCTAAAGCTCAGAACTTTTTTGTATACCTAATAGATTTTCCTTAATACTGACTCTAACTTAACTAGAGACAACCCTAAGGTTGCTTGGACGCGAGTGGACCGCGTAGGTTGAAAGATGCGCGCAGACTGACTGCTACGGAGCGCGCGTGACACTCACTTGCGTCGGCGGCTCGGTGCCGTAATGGGGATCGGGCAGCGAATGCGCATGATGGAGTTGACGGCGTGCTCAACTCGAATCGCTTGGAAGACTTCGGAGTGCCCTAGAACGCTCCAAAATTCTCTCGAACTTTCCAGAATTTTCTGGAATCATCCGGAATCCTCCAAGGCATTCCGGAATTTTTCGGAATACATGGAGGCTTGTAACACATCGAATTTGCTATGATCTTTATTAAGAACAACAATTTTTTTTCCAAGGTAAAGATTGTGTAATGATATTTACTTTGACGTGACATCTTTCAACTTTAATCTCCATCTGATTAAACGTGAACCGGGATCTGTTACATTGAATAATCATATTAACGATTTATGGTCAGTAATTATTTTGAATTTTGTTCCGTATAAGTAAAATGTCTAAAATGTTTTACTGCCCATACTATTGCGAGTAATTCTTTTACAGTTGTATTATAATTCTGTTCCGTTCGTGATAAAATGGTCTCGCTTTCCCGCGCGGAGAGCGATCAGTCGGTTGTCAGGAGGGGAAGCGAGGATGTTGGAAATAGAAAGTTGTTATTAAGTTGTTAGGCGATAATTATAAGAAATAACGATGCTTTATTCAACTAACAGTGGTGCGATGGAATGCACCGAATCTTCGCGTTAATGTTCGTGACCGTGGACGGGCGAGACGGCGATGGGCGCGCGGATAGCGCATGGATACAAAATGAGATATCGCTCTGGCGGTCAGCGCGATACTGGTCGCGGCGCGCAATTCGGTGGCGCAGGGCGCGCGGCGGTGTCGCACGTGTTCGTCGCGGACCTTTAAATCGGCGTTGATTGAAAACGTGCACGCGCGTCGCGGGTGTTGTCGCGAGGGTGGATATTCGCGAGGTCGTCGGATCGTTTAGATCGGGGAATGGGGTGTGCCCGTTCCCTGCCGAGAGGACTCGGCTGACGGGGGGTGCGCCCCTCGTCTGTCTGTGTGAATGCCGAGTGAACTCGGCCAGCCGGGGAGGGCCCCAGCTGTGTGCGGAGAAGAAAGTGGCGGTGCCGAGTGTACTCGGTCGACCAGGGTGTACCCTGATGCTCGGAGAGGTGGTATCGGGTAGAACCCCGATAACCGGCGGAGAAATCTCGGAAACGGCGGAGTCGGGTCGAGCGAACTCGACGCGCTGGGGAGACCCCAGCAACTCTCGACTTGCCGTGCGAGATACGAAGACGGCTTTCGGCCAGGCCAAGCGAACTTGGCGCGTTGGGGAGGGCCCCAACAAAACTCAGGCTTGCTATCGGTTTCGGATGCTCGCTTCCTTGAGACGGGCTCTCGGAAAACAAGCTAGGAGTCAACGAGGAGTGATTTTCTGTGGAGAGCGATGCCTTTTTATACCCGAGATTGACCTCGGTATTTTCGGTCGGATCGGTCAGATTGGTCGATCTCGGGGTTAGCATCCCTCTCCCCAGGAGCGGAAAAAAGGATCGGGTATAATTGGTTTTTTGGGGATTAGACGGAATAGGAGCGGGGGATGATTAAAGGTAGGGAAGGAATTCGGTGGGAAGATAACGGCACGGCGCGAGGATGATTACGCGCTTATGGACGCGGTCGTGGCGCGGTGCGGGATGCTCGCTCGGTTGCGTGGCGCGGCGTCGGTGCGGCGCGGGACGCGTTCACGCTCGGTGGTACAGTGCGTGGCGCGGTGCGAAAACATACATGTTTTCGTGGTATTCTCCGACGCTTCGGAGTTCGCGTATTGTGACTTTAAAAAAGGAGACTGCCTCTTGCGGCCACTGCCGCATTCCGCCTGGTGTTCGGCGTCCCCGACGGATGGTCGGTCGGGGGGAAAATCGGAGGAGGAATGGAGCGGAGGGATGCGCTCCGTTACAGTGATAATAACGGCTGGCGTGCGCTGGATCGATCTTGACCTACCTCGCCTTGCGATAAGACGGCTTCTATTGCATAGTCCGATGCATCCGTGGTTAGGAGGAATTCTCTCGTAAAGTCGGGATATTTTAATATCGATGCCGTCGTTAGTTTATTCTTTAGCGTGTCAAATGCATTTTGCTGTGTTTCAATCCACTCAAATTTCTCTCTCTTTTTTATGAGTTTTGTTAATTTGCAATTCTGAGAATTGTGAGAAATCTTCGATAAATTTTCTGTATCCGACTAATCCAATGAATGATTGAACGTCTTTTACTTTTTTGTGCGTAGGAAAGTTTTTTATGGCGTGCAATTTTGATAGATCTGGCGAAATTCCATTTTCAGTAATTATAAATCCTAAATAGACTACTTCTTTTCGTAAGAATTCGCACTTGTCTGGTTGGAGCTTTAGATTGTTCTCTCTTAATCATTGAAGAACTAATTTTAATCTTTTGTTGTGTTCTGTAAGACTAGGACCATATATTACAATGTCATTGAGATATACTAAACATTTAATTCCTTGCAAACCCGTTAAAATTGAATTCATTAGTCATTGGAAGATTGCAGGTGCGTTTTTAAACCAACCGGCATTCTGTTAACTTCATAATGACCGTATAGCGTAGAGAATGCAGTTTTATTTTTATCTTGCTCCGCCATTGGTATTTGGTGATAAACTGATGCGAGATCTAATGTGTATAAAATAAAAATTCTTGTTTTTATTTGTTAATAATAAAGATTCTAGCAAATTCGACGTGCTCTTCCACGTTCTGGAAGATTCCGGAAGATTCTGGAAGATTCTGAAAGATTCCGAAAGATTCTGGAAGATTCGGGAAAGTTCGATAGGATTCCGGAGCGTTCTCGAGCGCTCTAGGGTCTTCTAGGTGATTCGAGGTTGAGCACGCCGTCAACTCCACCAAGCGCAAGCGCCGACCGATCCCCATTACGGCGTCGAGCCGCCGACGCAAGTAAGCGTCTCACACGGCACGTACCACGGCAGTCAATCTGCGCGTAACTCTCAACGCGATTCACTCGCATCCTCAAACAACCTTAGGGTTGTCTCCTCTAAATCTAGTTAAATGAGCGTCAGTGTTAAAAATCTATTAAGTAAATCTAGTTAAATATTTAGTTTTAATTTTAATTTTTATTAAAAGCATCGATAATTCCCCAAGACGACGAAAGCCAGAGGTAAAATTATTTACAGTCAAATATTTTCATATCACGCGGATTTCCAGTGCTTATTTAATAAAATCATTGATAGATTAAATAAATAAATAATTTAAATATTCTTTTCATTGAACAAGAAGCACAACTTGTGCCGTAACCAAGAAATTAACAGTTTTACCAGTCACGTGTTTGAGAATAATCTCGAAAGATCTCGAAAAATCTCGAAGGATCTCGAAAGATCTGGAAGGATCTAGAATATACTAGAATATACTTCGATCTCTTCAGGAATACTTACTCTCTCTCACATTTAGAAACCTTTGTATTCAGTGTTACAATTTTAATCATTCAATATATAATTAAGTGGATAAATTCAGTGAAGTGATAATTGTGCATTGACCCTCTCATTCGATCGTGCGATATACATATGCGGATTGTATTCGCGAGGGTTGAATGACCACATATTTAATTAATTGAAATTATAAGCGACCTGGAAGGCCGTGTTTGCTCTCTTAGCTAGAAGAGTTGTGCGTCCACCCGCACTACTCCTCCACGAGAGGTATAGTCTCCCGCGCATTTGCTCGTCTGAATTACATCTGATAACTTGTTTGCCTCCTGGATAACAGAGTTGTGCGGCCACTCGCACTATTCCACGACGGAAGGCAGGTTCACCGCGATTAAAAGATTAACACTCTCTAACTCGTGATCTAAAGGGGAATTCATGCCTAGCTTCCCCACGATCATTCTCGATGCCATGACAGCGTAAGAAAAGATAAGAAGTGGTGGATGCAAACGCGTAATTAAAAGAACTTATCTACGAACTCAGATCAGTTCTCATCGGAAATCATAGCGAGTTGCTCGATTATGAAAGAGTGTACGACTTCGAATACGAACAGTACTTCGAAAACAATCTCTGGACTCCGAGTTCCCCGAGTCAATCAATGTCGCAACTATTCAGCTGCACGCCTCCGAGCTCAATTGTCGCCTGCGAACGGTCCACGACGCACTCAATGTCCATGGAAAAGGCTCAGATTTTGGAAGAAAGCCACTAACCAGCGAAAGATAAGAGTTTTTCTTTATTATTTTTCACCTCGCAGCCCGGAGCGGACAATGACTGCGACTTCGCGTTCTCAAGTTCCGTCCGCGATGTAACATAAATTGGTGACAGCGAGATTGACAAATTTTTGGGAATCCCGCCATCCTCCTCGTCGTACCTGGTAGGCCGCTCCCGTCGGTTCGACCGAAATTTTATTCGAGGAAAGCACCGTCATTTCTTTATTTTATCATAAATCGGGTGAGAATCCTTGTAACGCGCGTTTATTAGAGTCCCGTGCGCGTAAGAAAAATCGTTTTCTCCTTCTACTCTAACCGCCGATGCAACGGACGCCTGTTAAACTCATGAAAACTGACATGAATATGCGACAAGGTGCAAAAAAATCTCAGAATCTTTATTCCGCGAGCGAGCAGAATGTGTCACGTCCCAGCGCCGAGAGTACCTCTAGTCATGTCTAATGTAAATTTGTCAAAAATTTTTAATTATTTATGACTGACTGTATCAGGAGATAGCATCGTAAAACCTTTCCTATACATATAATAAAAAGAATATACCGCTTAAAATTATTTAAAGATTTATACAAAATGGCCGCTCCTTATCATAACCTTACGGCGCTACTACAGCTTTAATGTTCCTAGTAAATTTTTCCTAGAACCTCCCTAACAAAAAACAGAACATACCGAAATCACTTCTCCAGAGTGTTCAGTAAAGTAACAAAGAAAATAGAGCTTAATATCGCATCCTTATCTAAGCATTTCAACATTAACAACAAAATCTTAACAAATTAATATAAAATAGTAAATAATGAATAAAAAACAAAATGTAGGAAATATAACCTCGCCCACGTAATGCACGAAAACTATAACAAAACAATTATCGGTACATTGTAATATTTTTATTAACAATTAATAAACAAAATCATATAATTATATAAATAACAAAATAACAACTAATTTCTTTATATCGTCAAATATAACTTCAGAAGCTAGAAACCTTTGTATATCAAACCTTTCACTTTTATTCCATTTTAATAACAAATATAAAAGTTAATAACAAAATTAATAACAATAAATATGAATAAGAAATAAAAGTCATAATGACAATATAACAAAATCCATGACAAAACATTTATTCAACACCTGATATTCTTATTTCAAGGATAAATTTTGTTGATGTCCTTATATGAATATATTTTCCCTGTATAAATACATTCTCCATCGAAAATCCTTTCGAAAACATAAATACAGGTGGCTACGATTCTTAATTTTCAAGATATAAACAAAAGGGTATATGAAAGCACACATATATACATATATACGTACATTATACGTACATTTTCCTTATAAGATATAGTTTTCTTTATGAAATTATATAAACAACCCCATAGAAACATATTTTATCTCAGAAAAGAAATTCTACGATTTAAATTTCGTTTAATAAAATTTATAAATAAATAAATTATTATATTAACAAATAATTATTATGAAAGATTTGGACAACACACAGGAAATCCTGCAACTTACCTCATTACACATACCTACCTAACTCGCACCGTTTAGAAGATATTTAAACAATTATAAACTTGCTTACATACACTTACCTCAAAAACTCAAATGAGTTCAGCAGGCAAATCTTCGTATATAAACCAGTTCAACTTCTAGAAACCTTCATCCTAGACTTATATTTATAATTGTTACTTCCCTTTTTTCATTAACATTATTTCTGGCTATGACAAAAATTTTGAATATTAATATACATGGAAAAATATCCTAACGATTCAACCGATCACAATCAAAGCCATTTTGTACCTGAAAACATTTAATAAATAATGTATTACAAATGTAAAAAAGAGTTATACTGACATATTTTAGATATACTAATTATACGATGTAATCATTATTATTGTAAAAATTGTAAAGTATATCTAAAACGATATTGCGATGATTAATATTTATTATAAAAGCTTAAATTCAAGCAAACTATATGTTTGTTAATTATAAGAAAGGAATTATTAACGAAGTATAACTCTTTGAAAACAAAAATAGGTCGACCGAATAGTCATAAGTGTGACTCATGGTCAGGTTGTAAGCGAAAATAGCCCAACATTAAATGTCAAGGGCGCCATAATATTTTAGTACCACGAGTCATCGCTGACTCATAGCAAATGTAGGCTAAGTCGACCTATAGAAAACTATGTCAAGAACAACTAGAAGGTCTTAAACGCGTGAATCATAGCTGAGCCATAATGAAAGTAGACTAACAATAGGCAAACCGTGCCAAGGTCATTTGGTAATAGGCTTTATTCAGATCTGTAGAATCATAATATTGGAATTTGGGTCACCCCTACTTCCATGTTTTGGCAACATATAAAAACCTCGAGCGACGATACCTTGGCGCACTTACGTTTTCCCATCCACGGGCACTTACATTTTGCGTTCACACTCGTATTCGCATTCGCACTTGTACGCGCATTTACATTTTTGCACTTGTACTTCCACTCGCACTCGCTAAATATATATATATCATTTATAACAGTGAATAAATTCCGATTCAAATACCACAAGTGTGATATTATATTATTCCTTATTCCCAAAATCGAAAACTCTTTCCTGAAAATAAAAGTCACTTCGACATTCCTATTACCCACTTCCTTCGCAGTATCTAATCCTGAGGTTTTACCCTCTTAACCGCATGGAAAATAATCTCACAAATAACGTGTGAGTGTAACGGTCGAGGATCTGTTAATTTCGGCTCCGTCCGACCTACCAGGACCTCCTAGACGTCACAAATGCCAAGCGGAACTCCGGGCGTTGCGTAAAGAGAGGTGCGAAATTGAAAATAGTAAGTCGCGATGTTCCGCGAAGTGATGGAGGTTTACTGCCTTACGAGACGATTTCAATTCATTGCGACAAGAAGTAGATGCACGTTGGGAGCATGCAGAAACTCTGTCCGGCCAGCGTTTTTCGGAGCCGCCCATACCAATAAGTGAATTGAACGACTCATTATCCGAATTATCGCCTGCTCTTAAAATCACGTACCGCGAGGAAATCGAATTTATTCTATGTTTCGACGGGTATAATATTCCTTTCTCGAAATTCCTAAGCGCATGCCGTCAAGCCCGCGATATACTCTCCGCTAACTATGAAAAATCATTGACGCGCCTATTGATAGCGAAACTCCGCGGTCGAGCGCACTCAACTGACGAACCTCGCAATTCGGTGACTCAGTCAGTTATCCGATCTTTAGTAAGCGCGTTTGAATCAGTTAAAACAGTCGCACATGACTGTTTTAACTGATCCAAACGCGTGATCCAATTTCTCGGGGAGAATTGACTGCAGTACACCTAGGAGCCCAGGAGCATATCCTTGATTACATAGATCGCGTTAAAGAATTGCGTGCGGCCATCCTTGATGGAGAGCGCCGCGAGATTTCCTCGAAAATCAAACGATACGGGAGATCGATGACCTCACCGCCTAAAGCTTCTGTGAGGGATTTCCCATAGATTACAGCTCAAACCCGAGCATTACCATTGTCCTTTCAATGCTTTCGTCGCTGCTAAGACCATAGCTAAAAAAGAGAAATTGGAGAAGCAGCGATACGGTAATCGCCCTTAACGGTAGAATAGATAACTCTCATACATCGGCGATACCGCGACAAACATCCGGGCATTACACTGCCCGGACGTCGCGAGATAACATGCAACGATCCGGACCCATATCATCGCACCGTAGAGAAAACAATTTCGGGCGAATGTATACAAGCGCTCCGCTGGCCATATCGCGACTTAACCTAAACAACACTTATCAAAGCCGCGCCGTATACTAATGCACTCAACAGAGCTACACCGCACCCCCAAGACAAAAGATCACGCATTGCCGAAAACCAACGTCAGAATAAATGGTGTAGGTATTGTAAGAACTCAGGCCACGAAATTGAAGAATGCCGGAAAAGGCAGTACTATAACGAAAGCCGGTCGGGAAACGCGAACGATTCGCCCCACAGGACGCGGTGAAGGCGAATCAACCGCGACCAATGCGTCCAATAAATCTAATAAACCTAGCGGAAAACACGGCGAGCACAAGCAACCAAAAATCCAAATAGCTACGCTCAATTCTAAAGAATTTAGACACGCGCCAACAATAAACGTGTTCATCGATGGACTACTACCCTACGTGAAATTTATGGTAGATATCGGAGCTGCCCCAAATCTGATAAAGAAACATGCAAAGCAATGCAAAAATAATCAAACACGATCTCCTGTTTCTTAGCGGAATAACGGAAAGTATCATCCCCATCCTGGAGTCCGTTAACACAACCTTTCTCGGAAACAAAATTAAACTTCACCTCGTGCCGGATGATTTCCTGATAGCACAGGAAGGAATCTTAGGATTCGATAATGTCACCATCAACTTTGCAAAGAAGATAGTATCGCAAGGAGTCCCTCTACCCTTCTCGCAGCGCGAATCAATCGTGGTCTCAGCGCGTTCCCGCACGACTTGCTACGTGAATATAGCAAATCCTAGCAATTGTAACGAATCGCGACGATAGAGCCTATCTTCACGTTATTAACACGGGAACCACCGACAGCGAAGTTGTAATACCCATGGTAGAGCTGGATATCCTGTCCAACAAACCCATAAAGGAAGTTAGATCGCTGCGCGATCCTCCCAAATTAATTCGGTCGAGTCCACAAATCCTAACGATAAAATTGCCAATATCGAGAAATTATCTTCGTCTGGAACATCTAAACGAGTTTGAAACAAGCCATATCAGAGATCTGATAAAAAATAACGCGGATTTATTCCAGAGCCATTTATTTCCATGCCAGGAGATCCTTTAGATTGTATGAACAAATATATTCATACCGCATAACCACTCATGACGAACCGTTAAACACTAAGCAATATCATTACTCGCCTATTCACAAGGAGATCACGTGACAAGTTAACAAATTATTAGCAAATAATGTAATTACGCCATCGAAATCCCCATATAACTCTCCCCTGTGGATAGTTCCCTAAAAAACCAGACTCCAAAGATAATAAACAATGGAGAATGGTTATTGACTTCAGAGCATTGAATAAAAAACCTATAGGAAATGCGTACTCCCTACCTAACATCGAAGAAATACTAAATCAATTAGAAAGCGCTAAATATTTCAGTATATTCGACTTGGCGTCCGGTTTCCACCAGATTCCAATGCACGAAGTCGATGCGCCGAAAACGGCCTTCTCTACATCCTACGGGCATTATCATTTCAAACGCATGCCATTTGAGTTGAAAAATACTCCGGCGACATTCCAAAAACTAATGGACTAGGTGCGGATTTCAGGGGATAGCGTTGTTTGTATATTTAGACGATATTGTAATATACGCGAACTCCCTACAAGAGCACGAAGTTAAGTTTAATAAGCTAGCAGATGAGCTGCGAAGGCTACGGACAAATGTGAGTTCTTGCGGAAAGAGGTAACATATCTCAGTCATGTAATTACGAAGAAACGAGGTACGCCCCGATCCGAAAGAGATAAAAGCCATAGAAAAGTTTCTGCGGCCCACTAATGTCAAAAATTCTTAGGCTTTGCTGGCTACTACAGACAATTTATCCTCGATTTCTCTCGATTTCTCTCGAAAACAGCCAAACCCTTGACCCAACTTTTAAAAAAAGACACGCCATTTCAATGGCAAGATTCGCAGGAGCGCGCTTTTGACCGGCTAAAGATAATGTTACGTCCGGGAGACTTCACGAATTCTTCTCTTTCGAAAAAAGACAAGGGCTGCTAATCTGAAAATGAAGCGCTTTGAACGATCTAAAGAAACCCTAAATAAATAAACAAAAATTCCTCTCGAGATACATCTCACTATCAAAAAAAATAATTCTTGGGACAGCTTTGTCGGCACCGACAAGTTTATAACATACCAATAAAAATAAAAAAATATTATAACAAAAGCAAATTCCTAACGGATAAGAAACGCGTCGGATCGTTCGAGGGTGACACTCCGCAAATTGATGGGGAATCTAAGGGAAACGCCAATCAAGAAGAAACGATTAGGCTGTTGACGGCCACACCAATGAATGATTGAGGGTGTGGAATGGCGGTAAAATTTTTACTAACTAATTCCATCATTTGCTAGGAAATCTGGAAATAAAAACAATCACAATTCATAGAACACCGCTCCCTTCCTCTATACTCACAATTTTTCTAAACTATCATTCGACAAGCCAACGCGGAAATCCATCACACCCTCAGATATTCCTACCCCTTCGGAACCCTTTAAAAACCGCGACTGATGCCTCTAAGAGTACCGTAGGAGGCGTCCTCAGCCAGGGCGAGATAGGAAAAGATTTATCTATAGATTAAGTATCGCGAATATTAAATACCGACGAGCAAAATTATTCGACTATCAAAAGAGAATTGCTGGCAATTGTATACTATGTTAATCATTTCCGTCCCTATCTGTACGGCAAAAAATTTAAGCTGGGTATTACAAACCTTTGATCGAGTTTCACTCAGTGAAAGATCCGACTTCACGATTAATTCGTTGGCGTTTAAAGTTAGCAGAATATGAATATGAGGTGATTTATAAAGCGGGAAAAATTAACGGCAACGCTGACGCTCTCACGTAATCCGGTTCTCTCAATCTAGCCACAGAAACTCGCGACACATAACGACGACTCAGATGAGTCATCCTGGATCTCTTGCTTACCGGGCTGGCATCTTTTCGACTACCGAGACATGTGATGATATTTATCGCAAATAATATATTTAGAATAACATGTCAACAATACAATGATACATATATATATATATATATATATATATATATATATATATATATACTTATATTACAGTATACGTATATTATACATGTATTCTTTCGAATCCCCACGACCGGTACTCCAGAGAGATGATGGTCCTATTCTCTTGATGGATAAAGAGAGCTCAAGCCAAGAATCCAGCGACGATCGTGACGAGACGGACTCCGACGTCGACTCCGACAGCGAACTACTAGTAGATAATGTTAATGTCCCTTTTGAATTTAAAAAATGATTTTTGAACGAAACTAACGAATGAACTGTCACAAAGAAAAGATAACTTAGTAATATTCGTATCTCAAACCGGCGAGCCCGTAGACAAAGGAGCGCATGACCTCAAGGAAAACAATTGATACCCCCCCGATAGGTAGGCCGCTGATAGGAAAAGTAAAAGTAATACCCGACGGAAAACATCATATACTAGCTATGGCAATCGAACAAGGGAAGGGAGTTTCGGCATCAATAGAGATGCAGGATCTCTGAGTCGCTATAGGCTCGTTAGCCATAGGACGCGACGTGAGAATTAAGTTTAGCAACTTTATCAATCTGTAAAAGTAATGTAGACATCATAGAATGGAAGACAGTGCATAGAATGCTTAGAAACACCTTTTGGAACGAAAATATTAAAATTACGATTTGCAATAATTTGACTAACATACCTGAAGTTGAGAACCGAGACACGATAATTAAAGAGTATCATGCCTCAGCGATGGGCGGACACAAGGATATAACCAAAACATATAACCGATTAAAAGAGCAATACTATTAGCCCAGCATGAAACGAGATGTATAAAATATGATAAATAACTGTCGGGAATGCCAGATTAAAAAATTAGTCCGGATTAAGTCAAAAAAATCCATGATTCTAACCGATACACCTGATAGAGCGTTCGATAAAATCGCTATGGACATCATGTCTACTACCGACAACTTCCACCGGGAATTCGTACATTCAAGATTTACTAACGAAATACTCGGTAGTCATTACCTTAAAAAACCTCGCTGCTATCGATGTGGCCGAAGCATTTATTAACGAATTTATATGTATCCATGGCACCCCGAAAGCCTCACTGACAGACTAAGCGTCATACTTCATTAACAGTTTAATGCGTAACATCGCGCGAAAATTTCGTAAAACATTACAAGACTACAGCATACCGACTACAATCGAATGGCTTCGTCGAGCGTTCCCATCAAATACTGTGGGAATGTTTAAAAAATTTTGTAGATAAACATAGCGAATGGGACCGTTATCTTAAACTAGCGAACCTTTCATATAACACTAGCGTACATGAAGGGACTATGTTTACCCCTCACGAGTTAGTTTATGACAGGATAGCAAGAACCTCTACTAATGAACCGGCGCCAGACGATGACGAAAAGGAAAGCTACACGCGTTACTTGACAGATTTATACCATAGAATTTCCGAAGCGCAAACAATAGCCCGACGTAACCCGATAAATTCGAAAATAGCCCGACATAACCTGATAAATTCGAAAATAAGATTCAAAAAATATTACGACAGGCGAACAATGCAACGAACCATCCGAGTAGGCGACCGAGCATACTCTTTTAACTCGATATAATCGATAAAAAGATATTTTGGAAATTATGTAATATATAATTATCTTTTTTTAAAAAAAAGGTAAAAAAGGGTGTCAAGTATAATGGATATTGCCAACTCAAATGATTGTGTAAAATTTATATAGAAGATTTGATATCAATAATTGGCGCCAAGTTATAGTCCTACAAACATGGAGCTACAAGTCCATTTTAGTCAAATTATATATTTCAATCGTATAAAAGATTTGATAAACCACTGTTTTAAAAAAAGAAAACTCAAGTAGTAGTTTCTTTAATTTAAAAATAATAAAAATCAAATTATTAGGTGTACAAAAAAGTTCTGAGCTTTAGATTTCATACAACCGAAATAACAATTTAAATTTTATATATCTTCGCCCTTTTGCGGTTTTAAAGCACATTGACATTTGGCCTTCTAAAATTCCATACGGTTTGGCGTTTGATGCACATAACCTCAAAACTCAGTAGTGTTCACGATGGCAATAACAAAAGAGCATATTCGATTTTCCATCCACTTCGCGTTTCATCTGAAGAAAAATGCTGTTGAAGCCATTGCAATGATTTGTGCTGCATATGGAGAGAATGTTGTAAAAGATGGTATTATGTAAAAGATGGTATCAAAAATTTCGCCAAGGAAATTTCAGTCTTGAAGATGAACCGCGTGCTGGACGCCCTCAAAAGATTGAAACGGACGAATTGCAAGCACTGCTGGCAATATAAACTCTGTGCAAACTGAAAAGGAGCTTGCAGAACAGCTTAGCGTTACGCAGCAAACCATTTCCGTATGTTTATATACGATGGGAAAGGTTCAGAAGGAAGGCAGATGGGTCCCGCATGAATTGTCCGAAGACAACAAAAATCGTCGACGTGACACTGCACTCACTTTGCTTTCAAAGTTCCGGAAAAAAGATTTTCTGCACAAAATTATTACAGGCAATGAAAAGTGGATTCTTTATGATAACCCTAAACGTAGAAAATCATGGGTTGACCCTGGTCAACCTTCGATATCGACACCAAAGCCCAATATCCACGCCAAGAAGGTTTTGCTCTGTATCTGGTGGGATTGGAAAGGTATATTGTATTACGAGTTGTTACAACCGGGTGAAACAATCACGGCAGACCGCTACCAACAACAATTGACCAATTTGAGCGATGCATTAGTTTATACTCTAAAAAGAACATGAATAAGATGTGTGTGTGTGTGTGTATGTGTGTGTGTGTGTGTGTGTGTGTGTGTGTGTGTGTGTGTGTGTGTGTGTGTGTGTGTGTGTGTGTGTGTGTGTGTGTGTGTGTGTGCGCGCGCGTGTAGTGTGTAATTATAATTTAATCATATTAAATAATAAATTTTGCCTTTATTTGTAACATTCAAATAATCTCATCATTAATTTTGCATTTTCATTTGGTCTAAGCAGCGCCAAGTGTTTTTACATAAAAATTTTTTTTATTTAAATAAAATTTTATCATTTATTTTATACTGTTACTTTATAATTCTTTGTGATAAAAACGAGATTGAGTAAAGCAATTTTGTAATATAATAATATTTTAAAGCTAAATAATTACTACTACTTGGGTTAGAAAAAGAAGTTTTTAATGGATAGAAAGATATACACATAATTTGGTTTTTATTATTTTTAAATTAAAGAAACTACTACTTGAGTTTTATTTTTTAAAACAGTGGTTTATCAAATCTTTTATACGATTGAAATATATAATTTGACTAAAATCGACTTGTAGCTCCATGTTTGTAAGACTGTAACTTGGCGCGAATTATTGATATCAAATCTTTTATATAAATTTTACACAATCATTTGAGTTGGCAATATCCACTATACTTGACACCTTTTTTTACCTTTTTTTTTAAAAAAAGGTAATTTTATAGTGATATCAGACATTTTGAAGTATTATATTATATTATCGGCAACAATCGATAAAATAGATAGCAATTTTTTTATTCAATTATTTTTATTTATTTTTTTTCTTATAATCTCCTATCTTATTATGTTATCCTAATAACTTTTACGATTTTCGAAGGTATCGAGAGACACCTGAGGATAACATGATGAGGTAAAAGGTTACAAGAAGTGGTACAACTTAAATTTGGCGCCATACCGATAATAAAATATTATTATATTACTGGCGGCAATCGATAAAATAGATAGCAATTTTTTTTCAATTTTTTTTCTTATAATCTCTTACCTTATTATGTTATCCTAATAACTTTTACGATTTTCGAAAGTATCGAAAGACACGTATCCCAACTCTCTTCCGCTGGGTCGATAAGATTAATAGTGACCTCGTGATAGATGTTGCAGCCGTACAAAGGCGACGATGATAACGTTTCTTAAAGTAAAAATTTCCAAATCGGACTTTGCATAGCAATATCTCTGCTTGTAGGGCACGTAGCAGAAAAATAAAAATACTTTTATTATGCAAGTCGGATTCAAGCTATCGATCAAGCCTACTTAGAACTTGATCGGTTTAGCCGTTATTGAAATTCGATAATTTCAGATGCTCGAACCTCGACGACTCGCGTAAAGTCACACGGCAGTATTCTCGATTGATCTTGACTTGACACCTGAGACATTACCGTGTCTCCTGATATTTATAATATATAAAAAAACTTAATTAAAGAAAAGTTTTAAATTTTTCTATAATTGCAACATTTTATAGAATTAAAAATATTTATGTATCAAAATATATTTCAAAAGATATATCTCTTCAAGATATTATATTTTTTGAAAATATTTTTGGCCAAAAATATAATTTTTTAATTTACTTTTTTAATAATGTCTGGTTATATCGGACTTATTTGTTAAATATTTGAATTATTCATAAGATCTGAAATATTTTGAAATATTATGTTGTTCGGAAAGTCTACTGCAAATGTTCAAAAAAATTCAAATACAGAACAGTTCATTTACCATTTATTTTTCTCGCTATAATCTTTCAAATGGGGATTTGACAAGTAGAATAAAATTAAAATTATTTCATCAATTTATTTACATATTTAATAATTAGTTGACCAGAATGAAGATATTTTAAATATCAAGAGATACGGGTAATGTTTCGACGCCAAGTTCACGCGCAGCGAAGTTCGCGTAGAATGACGGCGAGACGCCTGTGACTCTATTTACGCGAGATCTCGGAACTCGGTCTACATTTTCATATCTCAGCAACGACTGCATCGATTAAGTTTAAATTACGCTTAATCGAAAGCTAAGTATCAAATTATACAAGAAAAGTGTACTTTTATTTTTTTTTTCGTGTTCTACAAACTGAGATATCGCGACGCAATCGCGACGCAAAGTTCAAATTGATAAATTTTAAGAAATGTTTAAGAAATGTTCTGGTCGTCATCGACCGTGACTTTCACCCTCTCTTCTTATTCGGGGGCTCGAGCCATGCTTGATGCAATCTCTCCTGTCGTGCTCCAGGAGGATTATTTGTATATTTGCCAATGGCGTTGGAGGGTGTCGCCGCTGCAGTCCGATCTGCATCCATCGAGAGAATAAGACCATCATCTCTCTGGAGTACCGGTCGTGGGGATTCGAAAGAATACATGTATATATGTATATTGTAATATATATATATATATATATATATATGTATCATTGTATTGTTGACGTGTTATTCTAAACACGTTATTTGCGATAAATATCATCACATGCCTCGGTAGTCGAAAGGATAAGATGCCTGCCTGATAAGCAGGAGATCCAGGTTCGATTCCTGGCTGAGGTGGTATTTTTTCGCAAAATAATTACGAGTTTTCACGACTGGTTCGTGGTCGGGCCCCGCCGTGACGCACACCTTCCCTTCTTATTTGGGATTTTCTTTTTTCTGTCGCAAGAGACGCTAATGAACATCTCTGTATGACAGCTCTTGAGTACTCATTTTTTTGCTTTGATATGTCTTTAACAGATATCCTTCATGTGAAATTGTATTGAATTAAAAAGAAGATATAACGTGTGCCATATACTGTAATATATAATACTATAAAACTGTAATACTGTAAGTACTGTAAGTATAAGGGTGCTTTGAAAAATCCAATGCAAACATGAAAACTACTTAATTTTTCGAGATAAACCTTTTTTATTTTTCAACATAGTCTTCTTTTAGGCTTATACTTCCAACGCTGCTCCAGTTTGTTGATCCCTTTGGAATAATATGATTGGTCCAACTGTACAAAATAGGCATTCGTTTCCGCAATCCTCGTTTGTATGAAATCTTCCTCCCGCTAGCCATTTCTTCGCATTGGGGAATAAGTAATAGTCCGAAGGAACCAAATCTGGAGAATAGGGATGCGGAATGAGCTGGAACCGTAACTCCATCAATTTTGCGGTCACAACTCCGGAGGAGTAAACTGGTGAGGGAAAAGGACTTTCTTGTAGTTTAATCATGGACGTTTTTTTGCATTTTTGCTCGAACATAGTGAAACCGAGCCGCGTTTTTTGCCAGATTCTTTTATCTATTTATCTATTTAACTATCTGTGCGTCCATTTCCTACTATTCGATTGGCACTGTGTCCGATTTTCAATGTATCCGATTGCCACTGTGTCCAATTGTTACTGTGTCCAATTGCAATCACGTGTGTCCGTGTTTTTATTGTGTCCGATTAGTTCTGTGTCCGATTGCCATTGTGTCCGATTTTCACTGTGTTCGATTTCAACCACCTTGTGTCCGTTCCTTATTGTGTCCATTTGGACCTGTGTCCAATCCATTCAACCTGCTGTGTCTGATTTATTCTGTGCACAATTGGGACTCACTCTACCTGTTCACTCGAGATGCCCATAGTATTAGCAATCTCACGCACCTTGATTCTTCTGTCATCCATTACCATGGATTTTATCAATGATTTCTGGAGTAGCCTCAACAGGGCGTCCAGAACATTCAGCATCACTTGTGCTTATATGGCCACTTCGAAATATTTGAAACCATTTATAAACTGTTTTAATCGAAGGTGCAGATTCACCATAATGTTTATCAAGCTTCTTTTTAGTTTCCTGAGGCGATTTGCCTTTCATAAAGTACTTGATTAACACACGAAATTCTCTTTCATCCATTTTTTTAGAAATCACTTTACTTCCTCGATTCAGACAAACGACAAATACAGAGAAATAGATCAATCTGGCTGAAACTTGGTGTGTGTTCTTCCAAGAGATGCTACTAACTGAAAATAATCTTGATACACACCAGTAATGCTATCTTTCTGACTTTGCACGGACTTTTCAAACCGCCCTCGTAATACTGTAATACATAATAAAAAAATGTTGAAAAAATAGTCAAATCGGTCCACTAAACATCTATACTCTGTAGACGTTAATATTCGTAGCAATTGATTTTGATCATATATGTTGAATAAAATAAATATTTATATATAAACAGGGCCAATGAATATTAAGATTGTAATGTAATATATAAAATAAACATAAAATATGTATATATCAACGCTTATATATATATATATATATATATATATATATAAAATACTAATTAGGAAAAAACAAATAAGCCCTTAAAAGAAAAAAATTTCGAATATCTCTAAACTAAGCTCGAAACGTTAGCGTTTTTTTGATTTCGGAAATTTGCGAATAGCGATACGCGTGAAGCGAAAATACATGCGACAGAGCTGGAACAGCGGAGGACTCCCCACTATGAGCGGCTGACGCAGGCCCAGAAGTGTACGCGCCTCCACCATTGTACTGTCTTCGGCGGTGGGGAAATCTCATGGTGGGGAGTCCTCCGCTGTTCTGTTGCATATACTTTCGCTTCACGCGTATCCCTACTCGCAAATTTCCGAAATAAAAAAAAAACGCTAATGTTTCGAGCTTAGTTTAGAGATATTCGAAATTTTTTTCTTTATATACTATTCTTATTTTTTTCTTTATATGTATAATTTCTAAGTCAGAACTTCGAAATAGCGGCCAGCATCTCACACCTTTCTGTCTAAGTACGTGACGCTCGGACGGTATTTATTTATTTAAAAAACGTACGTTATTACAATTGCCCGGAACTCTTTAGAAAATGTTTCTTTATGTTGAGGACTATATGAAAAATATAATTTTTAAGTTAGAATTCTGAAATAACGGCCAGCGTCTCATACTTATATGTCTAAGTACGTTACGCTCGGGTGATATTTATTTATTTAACAATCGTACGTTATCGCAATTGCTCGGAACTCTATAGAAAATGCTTCTTCATGTTGAGAACTATACAAAAAGTATAATTTTTAAGCCAGAACTCCGAGTTGTTTGTTTGTGGTTTTGCACTATCTGTTATATTAATAATTAAATGTATTTATGTTTAAATATTTTTTTTTGCTTTAATTTGATAAAACTCTTTCTAGAACTCTTGTAGAACTGTAAATCTTTCAAAATCTTGTATCGGCGGACGTCGGAACTTATTTAGGACAAAGTGAGACGCAGCGTGAACCTGGCGTCTCACTTTGTTCGAACCGATTTTTTCATTTTAATGAACAGAACTATTTGTTTAATTTATCAGGAACTCTAAAACTATTCGAAAGAAAGCCAGAACTCTCAATAATTTGAGATATGAATAATTGAGTTTCCGCGAAATGAGACGCTAGCTTCACACATACATATTATTAGTTATTATATTAAAAAAAATAAATGATATCCTAACAAAATTATCTTAGTAGGTATACTAGGCCGGTTCTAACTCAGAAGCGTTGAGGGGGGTGCGGGTGTGCGGGGGGGGGGAACGGATGGCGGGGTAGAGGGGAGGGGAAAGTCAGAGGCGGTGATCCTTTGAACTGAGCCGTGGGGGAGGAGATAAGATAGTAGGATTCGGTGAAGGGGATATAAACAAGTGAATAAAAAAGTAGATAAACAAATAGATAAACAAGAAGATAAATACATAGATAAACAAATAGAAAATTGCGACTCGAAGGACATGACGTCACGGGGGGGAGGGGGAGGTAGTGAAGAAAGACGAAACGAGGTGAGATAAACAAATAGGATAAGATAGCAAGGCAAT